>NC_141800.1:6336689-6487167 GCF_057944985.1 Cucurbita pepo subsp. pepo | reverse complement strand
ATAAGGAATTTTTGTTTTAAAATACAACAAATTCCCAAACCCCATTTATAAAAACCCTAACCCTTCTCATAATTCTTCACAAGCCATCCCACAAACCTACAAACCCTTCAATATCTCTCCACCAATGGCTTCCAAGCTCTCTTCACCCATTGCCCTCCTCCTCCTAAACCTCCTCTTCTTCACTATGGTCAGCTCCACCTATATCCCTTGCCCACCGCCGCCAACCAAGCCCCACAAGCCCACCCCGTCAAGGCAACAACCATCACTCCCCAAGTGCCCCAGGGACACCCTCAAGCTTGGCGTCTGCGCTGACTTGCTAGACGATCTAGTGCAGTTAGTGATCGGCTCACCACCAAAATCCCCATGCTGCACCCTAATCCAAGGGCTTGTTGACCTGGAAGCTGCTGTGTGCCTTTGCACTGCGGTGAAGGCCAGAGGCTTGGGTCTCAAGATTGACCTCTCAGTTTCCCTCAGCTTGCTTTTGAACTACTGTGGAAAGAAGGTTCCGTCCGGCTTCCAATGCCCTGCTTGAAACCAAATCCTTTCATTTCCGTTTCTGGTTTCTTCTTCAATTTTCTATTTCAACGTCATGTTTAAATAATCAGTTTGGTCGTACATCATGTTATGATGGGTTTGAAAATCTTCTCAGAATTCCACCATCTTTTTATAGTTTCATTACAATGCAATGTAACATAATGGTACGTAGTTTTTTTTTTCAAATGAACAACGTTGTTCGTCTATTCTTGTGTCTTATTACAAATTTGACGATGCATATGTTTGAAACCTCAAATCTTGTTTCACCTGTGTCACTAGAATGAAATCATAATAAACCCTTAACTCCAAAAATTTCATGACGAAAAATTAAAGAGAGTAATATTAACACTCAAGTTTTAAATGACAATGTTGATGAAAAATGTAGAGACCTCAATTTAATGAAAATATGGATGTCAGTGTAACAGCCCAAGTACGCCGCTAGTAGATATTATCCTTTTGGAATCGTTATGTATCGCCGTCAGCCTTACGATTTTAAAATCTGTTTGTTAGGGAGAGGTTTTCACATTCCTATAAAGAACGCTTCGTTCTTCTCTCCAACTGACGTGGGATCTCACAATCCACCCCCTTGGGGGCCAGCGTCTTTGTTGGCACACCGCTCGGTGTCTAGCTCTGATGCCATTTGTAATAGCCTAAGCTCACCGTAGTAGAGATTATCTACTTTGGCCCGTTACGTATCGCCGTTAGTCTCACGGTTTTAAAATGTGTCTGTGAGAGATGTTTCCACATTATTTTAAGAAATGTTTCATTCTCTTTTCCAACCGACGTGAGATCTCATAGTCCATGGAAACTTTTGAAAAATTTATGAGAATATTTAAACCGTCGTATAAGAATTTACTATTGTAAACGAGGAAGAGGGTTATTATTAATATTATGTGTTGATATTTTTATTAAATATAAGGTCAATTTTATAAAATATGATTAAAAAGTGGATTTGGTGGACAATATTAGATATCGACATATTAATGAAAAAAGAATACAATGGTCCGTGTCAATACTCTCGGTCACGGTCAATGAAAAGCAAATTGTAGAGATAATTGCTACATTTTTCTTTTTCTTTTCTTTATTCATTTATTTAATTATTTATAGAAACAACTCTAATTTTAATTTTGAAAAAGACGATGAATAATTCGTGGTTCACTAAGCTGGGCAATTAATTTTTTTTTAATAATTATTTATTACAACCTTTTCATAATTTTTGAATTGTTATCCATTATAATTCATATTAATTACATCATCGTATGCCTCTTTTATCTCGAGTCAATGATAAGTAATTTAATATATTTAAAATTGTAAAATAGGTTTTTTTTTTTTTTTTTTTTTTTTATTAATTTAATTTATTAGTATTTTTGTTGTATATATATTTTTTTTTTTCAAAATTATCTATTGATATTGACTTTTCCATAAAATCGAGACTTCCACATTTTAAACATTAATGTTAAGTAACTAATTTTGATATCTAACCCAAGGGCTATAACTTGAATAGAAAATGCAACTATCATACCTTCATTCTCATAGCCTATATAGTGACCCTACATGGTTGTCTTGCCTTCATCTAAAAAAAATAGCACTTGGTTTGATAATTTAAAAAAATACTCAGTAAATAATCACACTGTTGCAGTCGGAAAATGCAAATACATGCAACGATCTCTACTTTTCAGTCTGGATAGAGTTGAATGTGTAATATTTCTTTACACATGCACACATAGATCCACCTAGCAGACTCGTATACGTATCCTCTAAGTCTACTTGTTGGGCTAGCTTAAACACACGTTGGCAGAAGCTATGGAGGGAAAGGAGCGTGCATAATACCACAACGTACATGATATCGTAGTTTATGTAGTGTAATATATGGAGGTTCATGCATCATACAACATTAATATCACAACATAGTACCATAACATGACATAATCATATTATAGTACATCTTGTATCATTGCATAAACATAACATAACACAAAACGCATCAAACAATCATGAAAAATTCGTCATTCGTACATCATACAAGTCATTCAACCAAGCCAACATTAAAGTCATTTCGTAGGCGAAGTTATTAACGTATGGAAAATTAGAGTATCTTTGTTTAAGACCTACCTTGATCGGCACAAATGTGAGGATTGTTAAGCTATTCTTAGATATATTTATATTTTAAGTCTCTCCTTTCTACTGTAGAGTTGAAGCCTCAAGAAAAACAGCCTAATAAATAGTTCATACTCGCAATTGTACTCCGTACATTAAACCAATGATAATTACCCATACTATCAAGTTTGAATAGTTCATGACACTATGGGGTTCCGCTAACTTCCAGACGTCGTTACAGATTAGCTTGATTAGAGGGTCCAAGCGAGCGCCCGGAGGATTCACGCTTGCACGTGTGGGTCATGTGTAAAGAAGTACTACACATCCAATTTGTTCGAGATTGGAGGTCACTCCTAGATGAGTTAGAGCTCGATCCCAAGAGCATGTTGCACGTGTTTGCATCAGCATGACCCCTACAGTGGGTCACTTACTGAGTATTCTTCGAAATACTCAAGCCGTGTGCCAAATATCATTTTTCAGGTAAAAAGAAGACGCCCATGTACGGACGACGACGACATCGGAAATAGATACTGTGGCTCGTGCATAAGGTAGTTGCATGTTTAAATTCTTAGTCATAGGAGTATAGGACGCTTTCATTTCATTATTTAGATTATTCCATTTGTAATTGTTTTGTTTTAATTTTAAATTCCAACGTTATATTTTGAAACACGTAAGACCGACAATGTGTTCTAGTAGTTTGAAGTGTTCTGAATGTGTTTTAAATTTTCCGTTATTTATGATGAGTATCTAAGAGCTATATTCCGCATTTAAGAGATAAGCATGAGACTTGGTAGCGACTCTGAGTATGTAAAAATTTAGGATCGTTACATAAAACATTAACTTGAGACTAAAGGAGAAGCTAAACCTTAATGGGAATGAGTGAATAAAAACGCCAAACCGAATCAAATAAGTTAACAAATCAAAATTTGTTACCCATGCAGTATTAGAAAGCCATTTCAAAGGGATGATCTTAGAGTCAAGGTCGAGGCCTAAGCCATCGAGGCTAGAAATAAGTCACTTAGGTTGAGGCCACCTTGGTCGAGTTGAGAAAATCTTAATGAATAGCTTTACTGAGTAAGCCTAGGTCGAGGCAAACACATTCATCCAAAGTCTACGATGAATCTCTCTGCCTTCTTTGTCTTAATGTAGACCAATTTCGAGGCTAGGCTAAGCTCATTCGCCTCCTGAATTCTTGGTGAATTCCTATTGTTTTATACATGTGGCCATGCTCAAGTAATACTCTTCTCATAATGTCGTGTGATTACACCACCATTAGGACTGAGAAACACATTTGTGCATCATCCTAGAACATGAACGATGCACAAGATACTTTATGGTCATCTAAACTCTTCAATAGATGAAATATCATCTCCATTATGAATCTATTCCTCCTTTCACTGACGTCATTCTGTTCAGGAGGGTATAGTGCTGTCAATTGATGTTCAATTCCAGCCTCTTCACAAAACCTGTTAAAAGTTTCTGAAGTGTACTCCTTGCCATTATCTGATCTTATAGTCTGAATCAAGCATGCACTTTCATTCTCAACTCTGGCTTTGAATTTCAAAATACGCCCGCTACTTCTGGCTTTTTCTTCAGCAAGAAGATCCAACACATTCTCGTTAGATCATAAATAAAAACAATGTAATAAAGATTACCATTTAATGATGTTGTTCGTTGACGACCACGAAGATCAGTATGAACCAGCTGCAGTTTTTTCGAGGCTCTCCATGAATGTTTAGGAAAGGGTTGCCTATGTTGCTCCCCAAAATTACAAGCACGGCAAAGAGGAATGTAATCATTAATGTCAGCGAGTCTTTTTACCAGCTTCTTTGACTGCATCTAAAGCAAACCTCAATGATGAAAGTGCCCAAGTCTTTTGTGCCAAATCTCAGTGGCACTAGCTCTTGGTATAAAGGTCATCTGCTCTCTCTCCGTCGGATTTAGAGCAAAGCCTTTTCCTTTCATTCCTTTCATTTTGACATTGAACAAGTCTTTGCCACTATATCTCTAATCAATCACTGCTTATTCGCAAACAACGGTCCAATTTATGTTTTAAAATTCATTTTTGGGATCCTAAAAAAATTCTTTTTTTTTTTTTTTTTTTTTTTTTTTTTTAGAGATCTTTTATCTTATAACCATTTTCATCTTAAGTAAACTTTAAAAGATTTTCAAAGCATGAATGTAATAACAATCTTAGTCTTGTCATGTTTTAGAAGTTGTACTGTTATGTCATACTAACATCAATATATATCAAAACTCATTGTTAACATATATTTATCCGCCTTGACTCATTATATATCGCCGCCAATTTTACAATTTACTAGGGAGAGGTTTCCACACCCTTATAAAAAAAAAAAATGTTTCGTTACTCCTTCAAAATGACATGGAATCTCATAGTTAAAAAGAAACCATATTATATTTGTAAAAATTATTTGTGCTAAAAATAATCTCTAGATTATCATCTATTACCCACTTGTCTGGAAGGGTTCTATCAAATATTATTTTCCAACCATACAAACCACAATAATTCATTTTAAAAAGTATTTGATATCTTATTATCGAACATCACTTCGTCTAGTTTGTAGGCCATTTGACATTTTTATAATACTTTCAAAAAAGACAAACTAATTAAAAACCCATCTCTCAAATCAATTCCTCAAAACTTAATAAACTAACTCAAAGAGTTAGGTTTTTCATATCGAGCAATTTATAAGGAATTTTTGTTTTAAAATACTACAAATTCCCAAACCCCATTTATAAAAACCCTAACCCTTCTCATAATTCTTCACAAGCCATCCCACAAACCTACAAACCCTTCAATATCTCTCCACCAATGGCTTCCAAGCTCTCTTCACCCATTGCCCTCCTCCTCCTCCTCAACCTCCTCTTCTTCACTATGGTCAGCTCCACCTATGTCCCTTGCCCACCGCCGCCACCCAAGCCCCACAAGCCCACCCCGTCAAGGCAGCAACCATCACTCCCCAAGTGCCCCAGGGACACCCTCAAGCTTGGCGTCTGCGCCGACTTGTTGGACGATCTAGTGCAGTTAGTGATCGGCTCACCACCAAAATCCCCATGCTGCACCCTAATCCAAGGCCTTGTTGACCTGGAAGCTGCTGTGTGCCTTTGCACTGCGGTGAAGGCCAGAGCCTTGGGTCTCAAGATTGACCTCTCAGTTTCCCTCAGCTTGCTTTTGAACTACTGTGGAAAGAAGGTTCCGTCCGGCTTCCAATGCGCTTCTTGAAACCAAATCCTTTCATTTCCGTTTCTTGTTTCTTCTTCAATTTTCCATTTCAATGTCATGTTTAAATAATTAGTTTGGTCGTACATCGTGTTATGATGGGTTTGGAAATCTTCTCAGAATTCCACCATCTTTTTATAGTTTCATTACAATGCAATGTAACATAATGGTACGTAGTTTTTTTTTCAAATGAACAATGTTGTTCGTCTATTCTTATGTCTTATTACAAATTTGACGATGCATATGTTGAAACCTCAAATCTTGTTTCACCTGTGTTACTTGAATGAAATCATAATAAACCCTTAACTTCAAAATTTTCATGACGAAAAATTAAAGAGAGTAATATTAACACTCAAGTTTTAAATGACAATGTTGATGATGTTGGGTTTTATGTCTTAAAACTAATAGTTTGTAAACAAAAACATATTCTATTTTCAATAAAGTTATTATTGTTGTTTATTCAGTACAGATTGTTATTGAATAAAGTGAACTTTACGATCATCAATCTAAATCCAATAAACTAAGAACACTCTGGCTATAGTATGATTACTTGAACTATATGTAGAGACATAAAAGTGGATCAAGTTCAAGTATATATAGTCAAAATGATCTATAGTATAAGGATAAGGCTGGGTACCTTATTATGGGGACACTATGGATGCGGCCCACTTTTGTATATGATATAAACAATGTGATCTCTAAATTGTACATGTGTTGACATTGGAGTGGGGGCGTCCTATGCAATGAGTATTGCATAAGATCGGACCATGAAGAAAACCACTCTCACTTTATAATGTCGTTTACTGTTGAGACTGATTTTCTTTTCATTCGATAACCTAGGTAACTCGGTTTTAATCCTGAGCTAACCATGAACTCCTGTTTATTCGGAATTATCCTTAGATTTGCATGGGTGAGAGTGGCTCTAGTTCGCCGACTCAATAGGCCTCCCATTTCAGGGGTAAGACTGGGTGAATGGCTGGGGACGTGGGGTGCAAGATGGAATTCACTCCTACCCACTTTTAGGGATAGAAGAGGGGTAGTTCCCTTAAGCACTGACTCCAGGTCTTGAACAAGGGGCCCCACCCTCTCATTAGCATGAGAGTGATTCGGTTTACTGGTTGGACCACAAACCAATTGTTCATTAGAGGATCAGTGAGACATAAGGAACAAGAAGTTAACTTTAGGGGTAAAACGGTAAATTGACCCAGCTCTAGTTACGAACAACCTGTGAAGGATCGACTTACTAATCATGGTTATACCAAATGGACAGAAATATATCTATAGTGAGGGGAGTGCAACTACTAGGCTATAGTGGAGTGTCCTAGTAGTTAACGAATGTTGGTTAACAAGGTTAATGAGTTTAACCGGTTAATCTTGGATCGTTGGAGCCCGTGATCTATAGGTCCATTAGGTCCCTCTGCTAGCTCATATTGGACTAAACCATAGAATAGTGTGACGAGTGAGTTCGAAATGTTCGAATTCAAATTAGGGAATATGGGCTACATATATACGATATATTTAACCGCATTTTTGTTTTATTTACGAATTAAACAAAAAGAGAGAATCTGAGATATTTAAATAAGATTTAAATATCTTAATCAATTATGTGTCGGAATTGATTGGGATTGACATTTGGATTAATATTAAACATTAATTAAATAGTTTAATTAATCATTTAATGTTACTTTAATTTGAAATTCATTATTCAAATTAATTGTTGAATTAAAATGAAGAAAGTCAAAATGTTGACTCCATTTAATGAAAAATTCTAGAATTTTGAGGTGTCAAAATTTGGTTTAACCAAACTTGCATGCTTGCCAAATAAACCCCACAAGTTTGAGTGGAATTTTGAGTGTCAAAATTTGGTTAACTCAAACATGCATGCTTGCCACATACTCCCAAACATTTGAGTGGAATTTTAAGTGACAAAATTTGGTGATCTCAAATTTGCATGAACATGCAAACATGACTCTTTAAATAGAGTGATCATGGTGCATGGAAGATCTTCTTCTTGGTGAAAAACATTGAGAAAAACCACTCAAAACCACTCTCTTCACATATACAAAATCCCTCCCAAGTTTAGTCACTCACCGGATTCCACAATCTCGTTCCAAAGCCGGAGGATAGTGGAGAAGACACTAGTGGTGGTTCGAAACCGGTTCGTGAGGAAAAAGGAGTTTGAACTACAAAAGGTAAGTATCTAAAATCATTAAGTTTTAATACTTATGAACATGCTAGTTATTTACTATAATTGATGTTCTAAAAGTGCCAAGATCCAAATTGCTTCCGCAGGTGCTATATTAACACCATTAGATGAAAAATGTAGAGGCCTCAATTTAATGAAAATATGGATGTCAGTGTAACAGTCCAAGTACGCCGCTAGTAGATATTATCCATTTTGAATCGTTATGTATCGCCGTCAGCCTTTTCAAACATGTTTGTTAGGGAGAGGTTTTCACATTCCTATAAAGAATGCTTCGTTCTCCTCTCCAACTGACGTGGGATCTCATAATCCACCCCCTTGGGGGCCAGCATCTTTGTTGGCACACCACTCGGTGTCTGGCTCTGATGCCATTTGTAATAGCCTAAGCTCACCGTTAGCAGGGATTATCTACTTTGGCCCGTTACGTAACGCCGTTAGTCTCACGGTTTTAAAATGTGTCTGTGAGAGATGTTTCCACATTATTTTAAGAAATGTTTCGTTCTCTTTTTCAACCGACGTGAGATCTCATAGTCCATGGGAACTTTTGAAAAATTTATGAAAATATTTAAACCGTCGCATAAGAATTTACTATTTTAAACGAGGAATAGGGTTATTATTAATATTATGTGTTGATATTTTTATAAAATATAAGGTCAATTTTAACGATATGATTAAAAAGTGGATTTGGTTGACAATATTAGATATCGACATACTAATGAAAAAAAATACAATGGTCCGTGTCAATACTCTCGGTCAATAAAAAGCAAATTGTAGAGATAATTGCTACATTTTTCGTTTTCTTTTCTTTATTTAATTATTTAATTATTTATAGATCCAACTTAATTTTAATTTTGAAAAAGATGATGAATAATGAGTGGTTCACTCATCTGGGCAATTAATTTTTTTTCCCAATAATTATTTATAACAACCTTTTCATAATTTTTGAATTGTTAACCATTAAAATTCATATTAATTACATCATCATATGCCTCTTTTATCTCGAGTCAATAATAAGTATTTTAATATATTTAAAATTGTAAAATAGGTTTTTTTTTTATTAATTTAATTTATTAGTATTTTTGTTTTATATATATATTTTTTTTCAAAATTATCTATTGATATTGACATTTCCATAAAGTCGAGACTTCGATATTTTTTTGTCAACATTAACATTTGAAACATTAATGTTAAGTAACTAATTTTGATATCTAACCTAAGGGCTATAACTTGAATAGAAAATGCAACTATCATACTTTCATTCTCATAGCCTATATAGTGACCCTACATGGTTGTCTTGCCTTCATCTAAAAAAAATAGCACTTGGTTTGATAATTTAAAAAAATACTCAGTAAATACTCAGTAAATAATCACACTGTTGCGGTCGGAAAATGCAAATACATGCAACGATCTCTACTTTTCAGTCTGGATAGAGCTGAATGTGTAATATTTCTCTACACATGCACACAAAAGATTTTCAAAGCATGCATGTAATAACAATCTTAGTCTTGTCATGTTTTAGAAGTTGTACTGTTATGTCATACTGACATCAATATATATCAAAACTCATTGTTAACATATATTTATCCGCTTTGACTCATTATATATCGCTGCCAATTTTAAAATTTACTAGGGAGAGGTTTCCACACCGTTATAAAAAAAAATATTTCGTTACTCCTTCAAACAGACGTGGAATCTCATAGTTATATTTAAAAAAAAAAAAACCATATTATATTTCTAAAAATTATTTGTGCTAAAAATAATCTCTAGATTATCATTTATTACCCACTTCGTAAAAATTATTAGGCATGATGATTTAGAACAGAATGTTTCAGAAACTGAGTGTATAAAGCAATAAAAAAGTTCTTTAAATCGAAACCCTAATTCGGAAACCCCAAACCGGGACGTTTGATACAGGTGCTAAAAAAATCGAATAACTATTCATGTTTTTTGAAACTTTTGTTGGGAATGATTAGAAATGATGATTTAGAATAGAATGTCGAAGAAGCGAAGTGTTTAAAGCAGTAAAAAAAGTGCTTAAAATCAAAACCCTAATTCCGAAACCCCAAACCGGGACGTTTGAAGCACGTGCTACAAAAATTGGGGAACTATCCATGTTTTTCGGATCTTTTGTGGGGAATGATTAGGCATGCTGATTTAGAATAGAATGTTGAAGAAACGGAGTGTATAAAAAAGTAAAAAAGTGCTTAAAATCGAAACCCTAATTCGGAAACCCAAAACCGGGACGTTTGAAACACGTGCTAAACAAACCAAGTAGCTTTCTATCTTTTTCAAATTTTTTGTGGGGAATGATTAGAAATGATGATTTAGAATAGAATATCGAAGAAGCGGAGTGTATAAAGCAGTAAAAAAGTGCTTAAAATCGAATCCCTAATTTGAAAACCCCAAACCGGGACGTTTGAAACACGTGTAAAAAAAAACTGGGTAACTGTCCATGTTTTTCAAAATTTTGTGGGAAATGAATAGGTATGATGATTTAGAATAGAATGTCGAAGAAACGGAGTGTATAAAGCAGTAAATAAGTGCTTAAAATCGATATCCTATTTCGAAAACCCAAAACCGGGACGCTTGAAACACGTGCTAAAAAAATCGAGTAACTGTCCACGTTTTAAGAAACTTTTGTGAGGAATGATTAGGCATGATGATTTAGAACAGAATGTCGATAAAGAGAGTGTATAAAGCAGTAAAAAAGTGCTTAAAATCGGAACCCTAATTTGGAAACCCCAAACCGAGACGTTTGAAACACGAGCTAAAAAAACCGAGTAACAGTACATGTTTATAAATTTTTTTGTGGGAAATGATTAGGCATGATGATTTAGAATAGACTGTCGAAGAAACGGAGTGTATAAAGCAGTAAAAAAGTGCTTGAAATCGTAACCCAAATTCGGAAACCCCAAACCGGGACGTTTGAAACACGTGCTAAAATAACCCAGTAACTGTCCATGTTTTTCGAAACTTTTATGGGGAATATTTAGGCTTGATGATTTAGAATAGAATGTCGAAGAAACGGAGTGTATAAAGCAGTGAAAAAGTGCTTCAAATCGAAAACCTAATTCGGAAACCCCAAACCGGGACGTTTGAAACACGTGCTAAAAAAACCGAGTAACTGTCCATGTTTTAAAAACCTTTTGTGGGGAATGATTAGGCATTTTGATTTCGAATAGAATGTTGAAGAAACGGAGTGTATAAAGCAGTGAAAAAGAGCTTCAAATCGAAAACCTAATTCGGAAACCCCAAACCTGGACGTTTGAAACACGTGCTAAAAAAACCAAGTAACTGTTCATGTTTTTCGAAACTTTTGTAGGGAATGATGAGACATGATGATTTAGAATAGAATGTCGAAGAAACGGATTGTATAAAGCAGTAAAAAAGTGCTTAAAATTTAAACTCTAATTCAGAAACCCCAAACCGGGACATTTGAAACACGTGCTACAAAAATCGGGGAACTATCCATGTTTTTCGAAACTTTTATGGGGAATTATTAGGTATACTAATTAGAAGAGAATGTCAAAGAAACGGAGTGTATAAAGCAGTAAAAAAATGCTTAAAATCGAAATCGTAATTCTTAAACGCCAAACCGGGACGTATGAAACAGGTGCTAAAAAAATCCAGTAACTGTCCATGTTTTAAGAATGTTTTGTGGGGAATGATTAGGAATGATGATTTAGAACAGAATGTCGAAGAAACGGAGAGTATAAAGGAGTAAAAAAGTGCTTAAAATCGAAACCCTAATTCGGAAACCCGAAACTGGGACGTTTGAAACACGTGCTAAAATAATCCAGTAACTGTCCATGTTTTTCAAAACTTTCGTGGGGAATGATTAGGCATGATGATTTAGAATAAAATGTCGAAGAAACAGAGGGTATAAAGGAGTAAAAAAATGCTTGAAATCGTAACCCTAATTCGGAAACCCCAAACCGGTACGTTTCAAATAAGTCCTACAAAAACCGAGTAACTGTCCATGTTTTTCGACACTTTTATGGGGAAGGATTAGGCATGATGATTTAGAAGAGAATGTCGAAGAAACCGAGTATAAAGCAGTAAAAAGTGCTTAAAATCGAAATCCTAATTCGAAAATCCCAAACCGGAACGTTTGAAACACGTGCTAAAAAACCGAGTAACTGTCCATGTTTTAAGAACCTTTTATGGGGAATGATTAGGCATGATAATTTAGAATAGAATGTCGAAGAACCGGACTGTATAACGCTATAAAAAAGTGCTTAAAATCGAAACGCTAATTCAGAAACCCCAAACCAGGACGTTTGAAACTCGTGCTAAAAAACCGAGTAACTGTCCATGTTTTATGGAAATTTTGTAGAGAATGATTAGGCATGATGATTTATAAGAGAATTTCGAAGAAACGGAGTGTATAAAGAAGTAATAAAAGTGCTTAAAATCAAACCCTAATTCGGAAACCCCAAACCGGGACGTTTGCAACAAGTGCTAAAAAAAACAAGTAACTGTCCATATTTTTCGAAAATTTTATGGGGAATGAATAGAAATGATAATTTAGAATAGAATGTCCAAGAAGCGGTGTGTATAAAGCAGTAAAAAAGTGCTTGAAATCGTAACCTTAATTCAGAAACTCCAAACCTGGACGTTTAAAACTCGTGCTAAAAAACCAAGTAACTGTCCATGTTTTAAGAAACTTTAGGGGGGAATGATTAGGCATGATGATTTAGAATAGAATGTCGAAGAAACGGAGTGTATAACGATGTAAAAAAGTGCTTAAAATCGAAACTCTAATTCGGAAACCCCAAACTGGGACGTTTGAAACACGTGCTATAAAAACTGAGTAACTGTCCATGTTTTAAGAACCTTTTTGTGGGGAATGATTAGGCATGATGATTTAGAATAGAATTTCGAAGAAACTGAGTGTATAAAGAAGTAAAAAAGTGCTTAAAATCGAAACCCTGATTCGGAAACCCCAAACCGGGACGTTTGAAACACGTGCTAGAAAACCGAGTAACTGTCCATGTTTTAAGAAACTTTCGGGGGGAATGATTAGGCATGATGATTTAGAAGAGACTGTCGAATAAACCGAGTGTATAAAGAAGTAAGAAGTGCTTAAAATCGAAATCCTAATTCGGAAACCCCAAACTAGGACGTTTGAAACACGTGCTAAAAAACTTATTAATTGTCCATGTTTTAAGAACTTTTTTTGGGGAATGATTAGGCATGACGATTTAGAATAGAATGTCGAAGAAATGGAGGGTATAAAGTAGTAAAAAAGTGCTTAAAATCGAATCCCTAATTCGAAAACCCCAAACTGGGACATTTGAAACACGTGTAAAAAAAACCGGGTAACTGTCCATGTTTTTCGAAACTTTTGTGGGAAATGATTAGTTATGATGATTTAGAATAGAATGTGGAAGAAACGGAGTGTATAAAGCAGTAAATAAGTACTTAAAATCGATACCCTATTTCGAAAACCCAAAACCGGGACGTTTGAAACACGTGCTAAAAAAATCAAGTAACTGTCCACGTTTTAAGAAACTTTTGTGGGGAATGATTAGGCATGATGATTTAGAACAGAATGTCGAAAAACAGAGTGTATAAAGCAGTAAAAAAGTGCTTAAAATCGAAACCCTAATTCGGAAACCCCAAACCGAGACGTTTGAAATACGAGCTAAAAAAACCAAGTAACTGTACATGTTTATAAAATTTTTTGTGGCAAATTATTAGGCATGATGATTTAGAATAGAATGTCGAAGAAACGGAGTGTATAAAGCAGTAAAAAAGTGCTTGAAATCGTAACCCAAATTCGGAAACCCCAAATGGGGACGTTTGAAACACATGCTAAAAACACCGAGTAACTGTCCATGTTTTTCGAAACTTTTGTGGGGAATGATTAGGCATGATGATTTAGAATAGAATGTCAAAGAAACGGAGTGTATAAAGAAGTAAAAAAGTGCTTAAAATTGAACCCTAATTCGGAAACCCCAAACCGGGACGTTTGAAACACGTGCTAAAATAACCCAGTAACTGTCCATGTTTTTCGAAACTTTTGTGGGGAATAATTAGGCTTGATGATTTAGGATAGAATTTCGAAGAAACGGAGTGTATAAAGCAGTGAAAAAGTGCTTCAAATCGAAAACCTAATTCGGAAACCCCAAACCGGGACGTTTGAAACACGTGCTAAACAAACCAAGTAACTTTCCATCGTTTAATAACACTATTTGGGAATGATTAGGCATGATTATTAAGAATAGAATGTCGAAGAAGTGGAGTGTATAAAGCAGTAAAAAAGTGCTTGAAATCGTAACCAAAATTCAGAAACCCCAAACCGGGACGTTTGAAACACGTGCTAAAAAACCGAGTAACTGTCCATGGTTTTCAAAACTTTAAAGGGGAATAATTAGGCATGATGATTTAGAATAGAATGTCGAAGAAACGTAGTGTATAAAGCAGTAAAAAAGTGCTTGAAATCGTAACCCAAATTCGGAAACCCAAAACCGGGACGTTTGAAACACGTGCTAAACAAACCAAGTAACTTTCCATCTTTTAATAACCCTATTTGGGAATAATTAGGCATGATGATTTAGAATAGAATGTCGAAGAAACGGAGTGTATAAAGCAGTAAAAAAGTGCTTGAAATCGTAACCCAAATTCGAAAACCCAAAACCGGGACGTTTGAAACACGTGCTAAAAAATCGAGTAACTGTCCATGGTTTTCAAAACTTTAAAGGGGAATAATTAGGCATGATGATTTAAAATAGAATGTCAAAGAAACGGAGTGTATAAACCAGTAAAAGAGTGCTTGAAATCGTAACCCAAGTTCGGAAACCCCAAATAGGGACGTTCGAAACAAGTGCTTCAAAAACCGAGTAACTATCCATGTTTTTTTGAAACTTTTATGGGAATGATTAGGTATGATGATTTAGAAGAGAATGTCAAAGAAACAGAGTGTATAAAGCAGTAAAATTTGCTTAAAATCGAAATCCTATTACGGAAACCCCAAATCGGGATGTTTGAAACACGTGCTAAAAAAACCGAGTAACTGTCCATGTTTTAAAAACCTTTTGTGGGGAATGATTAAGCATTTTGATTTCGAATAGAATGTTGAAGAAACGGAGTGTATAAAGCAGTGAAAAAGAGCTTGAAATCGAAAACCTAATTCGGAAACCCCAAACCGGGACGTTTGAAACACGTGCTAAAAACACCTAGTAACTGTCCATGTTTTTCGAAACTTTTGTGAGGAATGATCAGGCATGATGATTTAGAATAGAATGTCGAAGAAACGGAGTGTATAAAGCAGTAAAGAAGTGCTTAAAGTCGAAACACTAATTCGGAAACCCCAAACCGGGACGTTTGAAACACGTGCTACAAATACCAAGTAACTGTTCATGTTTTTCGAAACTTTTGTAGGGAATGATGAGACATGATGATTTAGAATAGAATTATGAAGAAACGGAGTGTATAAAGAAGTAAAAAGGTGCTTAAAATCGAAACCCTAATTCGTAAACCCCAAACCGGGACGTTTGAAACACGTGCTACAAAAATCGGGCAGCTGTCCATGTCTTTCGAAACTTTTATGGGGAATTATTAGGCATACTGATTAGAGTAGAATGTCAAAGAAACGGAGTGTATAAAGCAGAAAAAAAATGCTTAAAATCGAAATCGTAATTCTGAAACCCAAAATGCTTAAAATCGAAATCGTAATTCTGAAACCCCAAACCGGGACGTTTGAAATAGGTGCTAAAAAAATTGAGTAACTGTCCATGTTTTAAGAATCTTTTGTGGGGAATGATTAGGAACGATGATTTAGAACAGAATGTCGAAGAAACGGAGTGTATAAAGGAGTAAAAAAGTGCTTAAAATCAAAACCCTAATTCGGAAACCCGAAACTGGGACGTTTGAAACACGTGCTAAAATAATCCAGTAACTGTCCATGTTTTTCGAAACTTTCGTGCGGAATGATTAGGCATGATGATTTAGAATAGAATGTCGAAGAAACAGTGGGTATAAAGCAGTAAAAAAATGCTTGAAATCGTAACCCTAATTCGGAAACCCCAAACCGGTACGTTTCAAATAAGTACTACAAAAACCGAGTAACTGTCCATGTTTTTCGACACTTTTATGGGGAATGATTAGGCATGATGATTTAGAAGAGAATGTCGAAGAAACCGAGTGTATAAAGCAGTAAAAAGTGCTTAAAATCGAAATCCTAATTCGGAAACCCCAAACCGGAACGTTTGAAACACGTGCTAAAAAAATCGAGTAACTGTCCATGTTTTAAGAACCTTTTGTGGGGAATGATTAGGCATGATTATTTAGAATAGAATGTCGAAGAAACGGAGTGTATAACGCTGTAAAAAAAGTGCTTAAAATGGAAACCCTAATTCAGAAACCCCAAATCGGGACGTTTGAAACTTGTGCTAAAAAACTGAGTAACTGTCCATGTTTTACGGAAATTTTGAAGGGAATGATTAGGCATGATGATTTATAAGAGAATTTCGAAGAAACGGAGTGTATAAAGCAGTAATAAAAGTGCTTAAAATCAAACCATAATTCAGAAACCCCAAACCGGGACGTTTGAAACAAGTGCTAAAAAAACCAAGTAACTATCCATATTTTTCGGAAATTTTATGGGGAATGAATAGAAATGATGATTTAGAATAGAATGTCGAAGAAGTGGTGTGTATAAAGCAGTAAAAAAGTGCTTGAAATCGTAACCCTAATTCGGAAACCCCAAATCGGGACATTTGAAACTCGTGGTAAAAAACCGAGTAACTGTCCATGTTTTAAGAAACTTTAGGGGGGAATGATTAGGTATGATGATTTAGAATAGAATGTCGAAGAAACGGAGTGTATAACGCTGTAAAAAAGTGCTTAAAATCGAAACCCTAATTCGGAAACCCCAAACTGGGACGTTTGAAACACGTGCTATAAAAACTGAGTAACTGTCAATGTTTTAAGAAACTTTTGTGGGGAATGCTTAGGCATGATGATTTAGAATAGAATGTCGAAGAAACAGAGTGTATAAAGCACTAAAATAGTGCTTAAAATCGAAATCCTAATTCGGAAACCCCAAACCGGGACGTTTGAAACACGTGCTAAAAAACTAAGTAACTGTCCATGTTTTAAGAACCTTTTGTGGGGAATGATTAGGCATGATGATTTATAATAGAATTTCGAAGAAACTGAGTGTATAAAGAAGTAAAAAAGTGCTTAAAATCGAAGCTCTGATTCGGAAACCACAAATGTGGACGTTAGAAACACGTGCTAGAAAATCGAGTAACTGTCCATGTTTTAAGAAACTTTCGGGCGGAATGATTAGGCATGATGATTTAGAAGAGAATGTCGAATAAACCGAGTGTATAAAGAAGTAAGAAGTGCTTAAAATCGAAATCCTAATTCGGAAACCCCAAACCAGGACGTTTGAAACACGTGCTAAAAAACTTATTAATTGTCCATGTTTTAAGAACTGGGAATGATTAGGCATGACGATTTAGAATAGAATGTCGAAGAAATGGAGGGTATAAAGCAGTAAAAAAGTGCTTAAAATCCAAACCCTAATTCAGAAACCCCAAACCGGGCCGTTTGAAACACGTGCTAAAAAAACCGAGTAACTGTCCATGTTTTAGAATAGAACGTCGAAGAAACGGAGTGTATAAAGCACTAAAAAAGTGCTTCAAATCGAAACCCTAATTCAGAATCCCCAAACCGGGACGTTTGAAAGACGTGCTATAAAAACCGATAAACTGTCCATGTTTTTCGAAATTTTTGTGAGGAATGATTAGGCATGATTATTCAGAATAGAATGTCAAAGAAACGGAGTGTATAAATCAATAAAAAAGTGCTTAAAATTTAAACCCTAATTCGGAAACCCCAAACCGGGATGTTTGAAACATGTGCTAAAAAACCGAGTAACTGTCCATGTTTTTCGCAACTTTTTTAGGGAATGGCGAGGCATGATGATTTAGAATAGAATTTCGAAGAAACGGAGTGTAGAAAGCAGTAAAAAAGTGCTTAAAATCGAAACCCTAATTCAGAAACCCCAAAACGAGACGTTTGAAACTCGTGCTAAAAAAACCGAGCAACCGTACATGTTTTTCAAAACTTTTGTGGGGAATTATTAGGCATGATGATTTAGAATAGAATGTTGAAGAAATGGAGTGTATAAAGCAGTAAAAAAGTGCTTCAAATCGAGACCCTAATTCGAAAAACCCAAATCGGGATGTTGAAACACGTGCTAAAGAAACCGAGTAACTATCCATGTTTTAAGAAACTTTTTTGGGGAAGGATTAGGCATGATGATTTAGATTAGAATGTTGAATAAAAAGAGTGTATAAAGAAGTAAAAAAGTGCTTAAAATCGAACCCTATTTCAGAAACTGCAAACTGGGACGTTTCAAACACGTTCTAAAAAACCGATAAACTGTCCATGTTTTTCGAAAATTTTGTGGGGAATGATTAGCCATGATGATGAAGAATAGAATGTCGAAGAAACAGAGTGTATAAAGCAGTAAAAAAGGGCTTAAAATTGAAACCCTAATTCAGAAACTTCAAACCGGGACGTTTGAAACACGTGCTAAAAAACCAAGTAACTGTTCATGTTTTTCGAAACTTTTGTAGGGAATGATGAGGCATGATGATTTAGAATAGAATTTTGAAGAAACGGAGTGGATAAAGCAATAAAAAAGTGTTTAAAATCGAAACCCTAATTCGGAAACCTCAAACCAAGACGTTTGAAACACGTGCTAAAGAAACCGAGTAACTTTCCATATTTTAAGAATTAAGCAAACACATTGACGTTCGATTAAATTTAATCTGAGATCATGTGAAGGAAGGAAACGTGAAATTGCTGCATGTAGCAAGTCAGGATCAAGTTGCGGACATCTTTACAAAACCGCTACCAAAAGTACTTTTTGACAAATACAAGAAGACGATTGGCATGGCAGACGACAAGAGCATTGAAGTTTATGTGGGGGAGTTTTGTTGGGAATAAACTTAAATGAAAAAAAGAAGAGAAGGGTAGTTTTTTATTTTGTTAAACTTAGTAAGACTTTTGAAATTTGAGTGAAAAGGCCAAAGAAAATATAAAGGGCCAAGAATCATTCCAATAGAAAATGGGTGATGGGATAGCTAATTTTATATCGTAGAAACCCTATAAATTGATTCGTTTTTATTGTAAAATGCAAGAGGCAGAGAGCAAGAACAAGAGACAGAAAGCAAAGTGTACAGTGTAATAGAAAATAGCTTTTTCATAATTTCTTTTGTCCCCTTGTCTCTCCCCTCTTGACACCTCCTTCACAGGTTCGTGAGAGTTATTTAAACAAGTTGATTTCAGAGCGAGCGTCTATTTTCTACAAGTTGGTATCAGAGCCATTGTTATTTTCAACAAACTCAAAACCCCTAATCAAATTCAGGACTTTTATTCCACGAATCCTCTTATCTCCTTCATATTCCGCCTTGAGGTAATCTCAGATTTCCTTTGCTGTTTTGAGAGACATTATTCGCATGAAGATCATTTGAGATACGGCTGCAAATAGGCAAGCTTTTGTCTTTGATTTTCTTGTCTTCTTTTCCTTATGTGCTTTGATTTTTGCTACAATAGTATTTGCTGGAAGTGGAGGGACCTCGTAATCCTCTTCTATTGCTTCCCAAAGATCCAAAACCTCCAAATAAGTCTCCATACGAACTTTTCACATTTGATAATTGTCTCCATCGAAGACTGGTGGTGCAACAGCTAAAAAACTGGATTCTCCTTCCATTTTGATCTCACAGATCCTTAAAAACACGGCTTTGAAACCAATTTGTTAGTGAAAGAACGAGTGATTGAATGGTTGAGGAGAAAATTGTATTATGAAGACCAAGAAAGGTCTAAATATATAGAGAGAATATAAAAAGATATTAAAAAATCTACCTAGAAATCTGCAGTAACAAACCAGTAAACAAATTAAAACTAAATCAACTCCTAACTACAATGAGATTTAATTAGATATTAGCTGATAGCAATCTAAACAAACACGTGATCTTTAACAGTCCAATTGATGATACAAAGGCTGTTTCTCTTACAATTTCATGATTATTTCATCTCTTGCATCATCTTAGGGTTGTTGGTTGCCTACGCTCGTTATTTGGTTGTCATAGTCTATATTTATTAAATGAAAGGTCTCCCACTAGGGTAGTCGTAGTAGGGACCGACACTACTACAGGCATCGATGGTGCCACTTGTGGTACTCTAGGTAGTGACAAGGCTAGGCCTATACGACCCTAATTTTTCTAATCAAATATAGATACTACTACATGCATGACATGGCTAATACGTGTGGAAAAGTCTATGAAAATATTTCATAAACGATTTCGTGGACCTAAACATTCATAATAAATTCATTAAAACAATATTTCTATGAACAATAAAGCAAAAAATAGCTAATGTGAATTTAAATGAGATAAAAAAAAAATAAGGCGATGGCGTGATATAACCTAAGGACTACTAAAACAAACATGAACACAATACCCTAGCTTTGATCTCATGGCCTTCACCGCGACGCCGTCACATCCATACGAGAATACCTTACCTGTACCTAAAAAAGAAAAGTAACATGCGACTTAGTATTTTAAGAAATAATCCATAAGTAACCCCACTGTTGAAGTAAGAAAAATGCAATCAAATGCAATATGGTGGGACCTATCATTTCATAAAACCATCATGACATGACTTTAAACTCAGTCCGGGCAGGGTTGAATGTGTAGTACTTTTATACACACGGCCCACGCACGTGCACATAGTCTCACCAGATAGACTCATGTATATATTCCCTAGGCCTCATTCATCGGGTTAATGCACGCTCATGCTACCAAAAACCACATGGAGAAAGGACCCACGTAATATCACGACAAAAATAGATATCGTAATGTACGCATTCGTATTAATCACAATGGGAAAGTATCCTGGTGCAAATGACGCACATAAATGCATGAGGTCCCCATAGCTTAAAACCATGACATAAGTTTATGATTCAAGTTATACCTCCATTCATTCATGACATACCAAGTTTGTGAGACATGCATCCGTAATAATTGTCATATCTTCCCTAATTAACATAATTTACATAGCTTGGTGTATGAAGTTTTATGCATCATATCATCAATATCATAAATATAATTCCACAAGATGGTAACATGGTATGGTCGTATTATAGCATAGCTTATAACAATACATAATACGACATAGCGTAATTTATAACATAGCATAGCATCACATAATACATGCAAACAGTCATAATAATGACATATGCAGGGTTCACTAAATTTCTTGAGTTGATGTTCGTTTTATCCTACTCGTCGAGGAATAGTTCCAAAACTAACTCCAAATCGACTTCCTCCATTTTCTTTTTTCTTCATCATGTTCTCCAAACTGGCGTTGGCTAGAAATAAAAGAAATGATAGTATGAAGATTGAGAAATAACACACACATCTTAAGCTTGGAATAACTCTAGGAACTTCTCCATCATCATTTTCATGTGATAAATGTTATCTCTCTAATGTGCAATTTCATCACTTATCGAGCTAAAATCTATATAGATATTTTTTTTCTTTACTCAAGCTTTTGTCTAACTGCAAAGGCTCATAATATATCACTAGAGTCTTGTCGATCATGTACTTACCGAGCATAAACATGTGGAACACATGAAGTAGGGTAAACATTCTTGTATTGAGAAGTAAATTTGTATTTGTTTCAAGATCCTTATGTGTAGTAATGACTTAATTTAAAATAATTATAAATTCCACCTCTTAATTTTTAAAATCTACTTTAACTAAAAGAATTAAATTTATTTCACATGAAATTAAAATTATAAATATGAAACCTATCTTTTTAATAAAATGTAGAATATTAACCAAAATGAACATATATCATTGACTATAATGTTTGATTTAAATTTAAAAATAAATAAATAAATATATGGATATTAATTTCTTGTAGGTCGATTTCATCCAGTTTTTTTTTTTTTTTTTTACTTTAATTTATTAATCGTAATGGTCCCTCACATAAATAACTGATACGAACCGTTATGACATTTTCATCGATAGTTGACATATACATTCATTGTTCAACAATTTATTTAACTTGCGTTTACTGTTTCGATCATAAAGAAAAATATAATTAAAAAAACTTATACAAAGATAAATATTTAACCTAAACATTATTTCTAAATTATGATTAATAGAAATTTAAGTTTAGTTATTGACATGCAAAACTACAATATTTGAATAGTTAAAGAGAAACTATTGGTAGAGTTGATATGGCTTTTTTGGGATTGATTAAGAATGAACAACAAAGGAAATATAATGTTTTTTAATGGATCAAATCTTGAAGGTTTGACTTTTTATGTATGGTTGCAAGTGGAGAATAAAGTTTAAATTAAGAGTACAAAAAAAAGGAAGAAATAAAAGTCATTAAATTGACTAATTAATGTTTTTATATTTGATTATGCAATGTATTAATTAATGTTTTTATATTTGATTATGCAATGTATTGATTGGTGGAGTTCTAGGATGTGTCACACACCTCTCTTTGCTTGTCCATTACTTTGACTTTCTTTTAAGTAAATTGTCTTGGATGCCTTCCAATTTTTCAAGTTCTTCTTTTTTCTTTTTTTGATATATTTTAATTTAAACTTTCTATTTTCGATCTATTAAAATATTATGTCGGCAGACAATAAATAGTTTTCGAACAATCAAATCATACTAGTAGATTATTTGTGCGTCACTCTTAATTAATCATTTTAATTTTGATGAATTATCCTAACTTCTATTAGGATAAACAAATAAATTTTGATTAGTTGACAATAGTCTCAATTTTTAAATTATGGTAATGCTTACATTCACTAACCTGGATGAGAGGTGTCACTACACGTACGATTCTTCAACGAATTACTCATTAGAATCTTTCTTATGAAGCTATGAATTTAAACATTCAATTTAAAAATAAGAAATAAAAAGTACCATCAACGTTAGAAAAGAAACATTAACATGATTCCAGTACGAAGATGAGAACCCTGAACTACCCATGAAGAAAAACAATGCATACTACTCTCATAACTTAGCTTCTATGACCATTCTAGAATCACGGTCGTATGTGTAGGAGTGCTTTACCTTTACCTAAAATATAAGGGTAGTATGTGGCTAGTATTTTAAGAAATACTCAATAAGTAACCATACCATTGGGGTCAGATAATGCAAACAAACATATACATGATAGGACCTATGCTTTAAAACAATATAACATGACATTGAGCTCTTTCTAGGTAAGGTTGGATGTGTGGTACTTTCTCAGACACCGCTCATGTAATAGCCCAACAATAAAGAAAGAAAGAAACAAATAAAATAATTATAAAAATAGTTAAAATAATAATAATAAAAATAAATAAATAAATAAACAAAAAAAAAACAACCTTTCCCCCACTTCTCTCCACTAACCTTTCATCCCTCCCCACAATTATCTCTTCTCAACCCATCTTTCTGCCACAAAGCAACAGTTCCTTGCAAAAAAAGAAGAAACAGAAAAACAACTTCAGATTTACTTGAGAAAAAAAAAAATGAGAATGGCCTTTTTACTCGGCTGTGATTCATGTGAGATTTATGTGAAGATAGATGCGATCAATAAGGTATATATTAAATCTTCATTTTCTTTTATCCTATTGTTTTTTTAGAAATCACAGCCAATTATAGTTAGATCTTCATTGAATTATTACAATTACAATGATTTAGCTTTGGGTTAGAAACTAAATGTCCATCATTCATATGAATTCTAGCAAATCATTAGTAATATTAGATTAAATTTATATCAGTAGCCAAATGAATAGATTAAAAATAGAATGACCAAGAAAATTTGTGAACAGTAAACATTGAGGTAAGGAAAGATTTGGAAACAGAGATCCACTGTAAATTTAGAATACATGAGAACAGAATGAAAAGGGCACAGGGAACAAAAAAAAAAAAAGATATAGGGAATTAAAAACCACAAACTAAATATAGAGGGAAAGGTAAATGCAGATGGTAAATACAGAGAGTAGTAAAGGCGAGAATAATTTAAATAGTTGTATATACTTCTCTTTCTACGGTAGTAACCATGGAAAATAAGATTTCTAATAAAAATATAATTATTGATTATATTTCAAGACTTTTAACAATGGACCCATGTAAATGAGAGAAATAATTTTGTAGATTTCAAACTTGAAACTGATGTCATGGGCTCACATAGGTTGACTCGGATTTCTAAGGACGGAATCGAACATTCATTAAAGATATATTCGTGGCAACAATTTAAGCTAGCCAAGTAAGTGAACTTACTATCGGCATGGTTATATTTGCTGTTGACACGTGCCCCGTGATTCTGCACGTGTCATATATATTGATATGTGTGAATTGTCTGTGGATCGATATGCTTCTTATTTGTTATGTATATGTTATAATATATGAATTGTTTAATAATAATTACGGTACGATGTGTTCAATGATATGTTTGAGATAGGATACGAGAAGAATGCACAAAACGAAATGTAACAATAGGAGTAAAATAGTTTCATGAAACATTAAGGTTAGGTTACATACTGGAGTGATATGAATAAGAGAGATTGATGGAATAATATAGTTAGGCTACGGGTAGAAAGGGATAGGTTTGTGATAGATTGATAGAACGTGACACGACCAGATTTTCGAGGCTTCGAAGAATCGAAATCGTGACTAAAAGGACAAAATCGAAAACAAACAAAAAGAAAAGAAAAGAAAAGAAAAGCAAAGTAAAAGGATAAAAATACCATTCAATTAAAACAAAAGAGAAAGAAGATTTGTTTCGAAAATATTACTAAGGAAATTGCAAATGTAAAAATGAAATACAAAATTAAAATCAAATATTTCAAATGGAAAATACAATTATGAAGAAAAATACAAAAGACTCTAAATATGAAAACGAACAAAGGACTCTAAAAGACCGACCAAGGACTGACGCTCCGGAACGACACCCCTCTGTGACCGCACAGCTCTCGAACACCTCCCCGTATCGACTGGTACCTGAAAAAAAAAGGGGAGAAAGGGGTGAGTATAAAAATATACTCAGTAAGCAGCCTACTTGTAGGCTCTTTTCGCATCCTTATCTTGGTAGGTAACCACGATCTTTCTCGGGTTTCTAAGGAGAGTGATCTAAGCTACAACTCTCCTTTCTGTATCATAAAAGGCTTGCCCATCTTATGCAGTGAAATGATCAGTGTCCTGAGGTGAGGCGCGACCTCATAAGCAAATCTGAGGGGATCGTATGGCTGGATCTGAATACGTGACTCTCTCTCTGAACATCATCCGTGGAGGTTAACTGACGACCCTCACACGGGACCATACATCCACAAAACGGGGTGCGACCCCCTATGTGCCGGTCAGCTACTGAGTCATCCTAAGTTGCTCCACGTCACTCGCTCAGGGACGGGTTTCTACGGCCCAGGAGTCATGTTTAGAAGACCCCTTAGCTATCACCACTAGGTCTGGGCACCTGTCACACTTCCCTATCCGGATCTGCAAAGCTCAACGATCACCGTACCGGAGCTCTGTCTCGACGGTATGGTATCGGAGGAGAGAGGGAAGTGGAGGTTCTGATGACACTATCTTCACTGCTCAACCCTAACGGGCTACCTACAGTTACCGTGGTAACCTATTATTCTTTCTAGGGTGGAACTTGGTGCCTTAGACTTAGATTCGTGTTTCTCTAGGATTCTCGTGCCTGGTGTCACAAACCTATCGGGTTTGGAATTCTGGGTTCAGGTTCCGCCAGTAATCATTTCGCGGGTCTAATTGCACGGTATTCTAGAGGTCCCCCAATCTAGGGTCTCGTCTAGCCTACTTAGCCATAAGCGTCCAAATCTAAGCTCATAATTTCTTCCTATTCATCAAGAAAGATAATATAAGCAATCATCATACAATAGAGTTTACACGCAGCAGTTCATGCAAAATTATCAAACATGCTCAACGGGAAGATAACGTCCATCTTTACCCGGAGCGCAGATTTCACAAGTTTCCCAACCTCCTCATGCATACATACATTATCAGAGTCTCAACCAAAACAGATTTAATACACATTTTGTATCTAGCTTTCCATAATCATCTTATATTCGCAGTTTCTATAATAACATGCTAAGTCCGGCTAGCTAATTTCATAGGTGGTAGCATGCATGCTTGTTTCTAGCGATTCCTACAAGTACTGCTCGTGGGAATCCAAATGGCTACTTACATGGTTGACGCGTGCCTTCCCAAGCTCGAATTATTTGCCGGAAAAGGTTCCAAAAATTCTGGAATTTCCTCGATAGGTCCTAATTCACATAAAAATAGGATCAGAGTTGAAATCGGTGCGAAAAAAAAGCAAACGGAGGTCGAACGGAGGGAAAAAGATCACCCACGCGCCTACACGCGCCTGCACGCGCTCTGGAGGGTGTTTTAAGCGCGGCTTTCTACGCGCGCGTGTCCACGCGCTTCTTTCTGTGCAGTCGCGGGTCGAGACGGATCGATTCGGACAGGTCAGAGCGGTCTCGGGCGGTTCGGTTCGCATGCGGAGCGCTGGTTCAGACTCGGGCCGACCCGGTTGCACACGTCTGATGCGTTTCTCCAGCCCGCGGTCGCCACGTGTCGGTCGTCGGTCCTACCGCGCTCCTCTGTACGGCGGCTGACGCGTGGCGGCGATGCCTTCTCTCTCCTGCATTTTTTCCAAATTTTCCAGAAACCGTGAGTTTTGCGTTTTCGATCCATTTTCTTCCGATTTTCTTATCTTTCAATCTGTAATCCATATCAACAAAGTTTCTTCACGAAAGTTGTAGATCTCATATTCTACTCCTTCGAAAGAATTTCCTTAAATTTTTCTGATGATCACAGATCTTATTATTTGAGTTCAAATTCGGAGAAAAACACGAGTTCTTACCGAAAATCACTTTATCTTTAAACTCCGATTCGAACGCCGATCTTGGCCGCCTTCACTCCAGAACTTAACCAGATAGCGCTGTTGAGGGTAAGAGTCCAAGGATCAACACAAAACGTTGCTAGCACATGAAAATCTTGATGACTTCTCAATGTAGATACTCGTGGACTAACCTGAAGTTCTTGAACGTTTTGTCGAAATAGGAAGATGCGATTCGTGAGAGCACCTTGCCTCGAGCTATTTGACGGTTTAGATTGGGGACTCGGTTCTCTGGCGTCGGTTCTGATCCGATCTCCTATGGCGATTTGTCATCTCTGTTCTTCCTCTCTCCCAAACCCTAACTTCTTCTCCTTTCTCCATTCTCTCTCTTTTTCTTTTCTTTTCTCTCTCTTTCTTCTTGGAGCCCAAACAACTAGACCCCTTGGATAAGAGTAGGGGCAAAATGACCCTTTTGCCCCTATGTTGTTATTTTTATTTTTTTATTTATTTATCTAAAAATTTGGGTATTACAATTCTCCCCACCTTAGGAACTTTCGTCCTCGAAAGTTTTTCCTCCCTGGAAGATTTCGGGGTAAGACCTCCTCGTGTCACCCTCAAATTACTACGAGGCTTCGTTGTCCTGACAGTTTTCCCATAAGACCTTTGCTAATGGAATTTCCCTTTTCGTTGTTTCCTTCCGTCACGTGCCATTATCCCAATGGCTTTTTCTTCATACGTTAGATCCTCCCGAAGGGAAAGTGTCTCGTGATCAATGATGTGAGTTGGATCCAGAGTGTACTTTCTCATCAGCGATACATGGAGTACGTTGTGCACTGCGGGGAGCGTGGGTGGTAATGCTAGTCTGTATGCCACGGGACCAACCCTTTCTAGGATTTCGAAGGGTCCCACGAACCTCGGGCTCAACATGCCCTTCTTCCCAAACCTTAGCACTCCTCTCATTGGACTACTTTCGGGAAGACGTGATCACCCACTGCAAACTCGAGGTCTTTCCTACGAGAGTCTGCATAACTATTTTGCCGACTTTGTGCAGAGAGTATCTGTAACGACCCAGATCCACCGCTAGCAGATATTGTCCTCTTTGGGCTTTCCCTTTCGGGCTTCCCCTCAAGGCTTTAAAACGCGTCTACAAAGGGAAGGTTTCCACACACTTTGTTCTCCTCCCCAACCAATGTGGGACATCACAAAATCCTCTGTCTGATTTTCTGTACTGCTGCGTTAGTAGTCTGTACCAACTCCGGCCCCAACAACTGTTTCTTGCCTACCTCCTCCTAGAATATAGGAGTTCTACACCTTCGCCCATATAGAGCTTCAAATGGTGTCTTCTGAACAGTTGCCTGATAACTATTGTAGTGGGCAAATTCCACAAGGGTCAGGTGCTCATTCCAGCAACTTGCGAAGTCTATAACACACGCCCTCGACATATCTTGTAGGGTTTGATTAAGTCTTTCGGTTTGTCTATCTGTCTGAGGATGGAATGCACTACTGAACTTGAGTTGTGTTCCCAACGCCTTCTGTAATCCTTTCCATTAGTCAGAAGTAAACTTAGCATCCCTATCAGACACAATGGACACTTGTACGCCATGCAAACGGACCACTTCCTTGACGTGCAACTGGGCCCATGGTCCACTCAATAAGTGGCTTATCTGGAATAGAGTGGGCTGCTCTGGTCAATTGTCTTCAATCGCCCAGATGACGTTGAAGTCTCGTCGAGCCTTCGGTAGGTCCGAGATGAAATCCATACCTTTTCCTCTCATTTCCACGCTGGAATATTCAGCGATTGCAACAACCCTGCTGGTCATTGTCTCGAGACCTTTACATGCTGACAGGTCAAACACCGACTCACATACTCAACTACGTCCTTCTTCTTTCCTAGTCACCAATACCTACACTTTAAATCCTGTCACGTTTAGTACTACCAGGGTGAAATGTGTAGGACGTGTTGTGTGCCTCAGTCATCATTTCCCGTAGAATCTTCTCATCTCGAGGTACGCATAATCGATCCTACCACATCAATCCCTCTTCAAAGGAACTGAGTATCCCTCTGGTCTCTCAGTTTCCTGTTGACCCCAGATATTACTACGGTGCGTATCAGCTCTCTGAGCTTCGATGATACGTCTCTTGAGGGTGGGTTGAACCGAAAGTTGCGCTAATTGGGCGGTGACGCCTCTAACCAAGACCTCTATTCCAGCCCTTTATATCTCATCCTGTAGATACCTCAGTCTCGTGCTCAGGGCGGATGTGTGGGCTGTCTTATTACTCAAGGCTACCACTACATTGGCTTTTCTTAGGTGGTAGGCTTTTCGTAGGTGGTAAAGTATTTCAATATCATAGTCTTTAACTAGTTCTAACCACCTCCGCTATCTCATGTTCAACGCTTTTTGTGTGAACATATGCTAAGGCTCTTGTGGTCAGCATACACCTGAACTCTCTTGCCATACAGCTGGTGACGCCAGGTTCTCAATGCATACACCATGGTTGCTATCTCCAAACCGTGGGTGGGGTAGTCGCGCTCATACTCTTTCATTTGTTTAGAGGCGTAGGCTATCACTTTGCCCTTTTGCATGAGTACACACCCTAACCCTTTTTCCTAAGGCATCGCTGTAAACCACAAGTCCACCTGACCCATCAAGCACTAAAAATACAGGTGCAGTGGCCAACCTCGTTCTCAGTTTCAGAAAACTTTGTTCACACTCTAGTGTCCAAACATAGAGTTTCCCTTCTGGGTCAACTGTGTCACACTGCTGAGGTCTTAGGAAATCTTATTCAAACCTTTTATAAAAGCCTGCTAGACCTAGAGAACCCTTACTTCAGTGACAGTGGTTGGTCTAGACCATTTCAAAATTACTTCAATCTTAGCGGGGTCCACCGTTATCCCCGGCTTGGATACTAAGTGGCCAAGAAAGGCCACCTCCTACAGCCAGGATTCGCACTTCGTGAATTTAGCATACAACTGGTGGGCTCTCAATAGAGTTAAAACATTCCTCAAGTGTTCCTCATACTCTACCTCAGACTTAAAACACACCAGAATGTCATCAACGAACAAATCACGAAGATGTCTAGGAATTCCTTAAACGTTCTGTTCGTCAGTTCCATGAAACTGTAGAAACGTTAAATTAAACCAAAAGACATGACTATGAACTCATAATGTCCATAGCGGCTTCTAAAGGCTGTTTTAAGTATGTCTTCCCATTTTGTTCTCATCTGGCGATATCCCGACCTTGTCGAGGCGGTCTTTACTACTTCTCCAAAATGGCCTAGTAATTTCATCTCATTTAGCCAACTTTTTGCTCAGCGAGACGCCCTGTAACGTGACTCGCTTAAGTACTAATACCCACCTGGGCTAAGTACGGGTTCTTTTGGAAGTAAAGATCCTTACATAAGTTCTCTACGTTCACCTAGGTTAACCCCTGTCGTATCTTTTATGATTGAGCTAGACACATTTTCTCATAGTGATATCTCATCACTGGCTCTTTTTCGAGCACGTGAACCTTTCAAGTTCTTGTACAGGATCCTAGGGAACTCTCTGAAAACTCTGGTTTGGTAGCTAGCCTCCCTCGAACTTCGAGGGTGCCACGTCTAGTGTCTCTAATACATATCATGTATCTGCTAGCCTTACCTGTTTACAAGTCACCATCTCACTATCCTTCAGGTAATTTCCAAAATCACGTTATTTGGAAGTTCTACCTCTACCTGAGAATGCTTCACAAGTTTGGCATTACACTCGTGTATGAAACTGGAGTTCTACTCTTTGTAGTCCGGATCACCTACATAAGGGTTGGTTCTTATTAAAGCCCATCTGGACTTTCTTCCTTCAGACGGTAAAGGCATGACCATAGTTTGACCTCTTTTCTTTCTGTTCTCAACCCTGAGGTTCGTTGGACTACCTTGACAGTTCCACGTCCTTCACCTTGTGAGTATACATGCCCTGACCAAAGGATATGTTAGAACACAATGTTATAGTTCTGATAACCACGTGCTGCCTTTGGACTTGGTCCTCTCCACTAAGGTCCAAAACGACTTGTCATCCATTGGGTAATCCTTTAGTAGGAATATCCTACACCCCATGACTCATTAGTGGCATAAAAGCGCACATCTCACTTATGGAAGTCCATAAACCTGAACTTATATCACGAAGACTCCAACCAACCTTGAATCCATGGCCCCCATAGTTTCGCTCTCTCTGTTGGTGAATCTTATCTCTCGACTTCCAACTTAACCAAACTCACTGTGAAAATGGTTTGCTTGAGGGGTGTTTAATTCCTACAGTGGCTGCCCTTACTTGTAAGAACGATGTTGTCTGGGTCTACTATGTGGTTAAGACAACTCTATGTTGTCTAGGCCTACTACGTGATCTCCACGGAGGCATGCTTGACATCTAGAATTATGGTCATGGGAGGCTAGGTCATAGGTATATCATCTCGTACTGGGCCTTAAAAGAAAATCTCATGTACATTTCCAAGGGTTGGACGTCACGCGCTCTGCGGAGACACCTTTTTGTCTTCCTAAGGCCAATAAACTAAAACATGACCCCTCTCGGCCTCCTCACAATAATTCGAATCTAGCATCAACATACAGAGGGAATGTTCACTTTTAACACCCTAAAGCGTTAACCCAAAACATACATCAAGTTCTTACTCGCATTACATCATATCATAACCTACTAAACAAGGTTAGACAGTGTACCTGGTCGCGGCGAGGTATGTCGTCAAGCTGAGTCACAGAGGTGTACGACTCTCTATCCTAGAAAAAAGTCTACAGAATCAAAACCCGACTGCTCTGATACCAATCTGTCACGACCCGATTTTCGAGGCTTCGAAGAATCGAAATCGTGACTAAAAGGACAAAATCGAAAACAAACAAAAAGAAAATAAAAGAAAAGAAAAGCAAAGTAAAAGGATAAAAATACCATTCAATTAAAACAAAAGAGAAAGAAGATTTGTTTCGAAAATATTACAAAGGAAATTGCAAATGTAAAAATGAAATACAAAATTAAAATCAAATATTTCAAATGGAAAATACAATTATGAAGAAAAATACAAAAGACTCTAAATATGAAAACGAACAAAGGACTCTAAAAGACCGACCAAGGACTGACGCTCCGGAACGACACCCCTCTGTGACCGCACAGCTCTCGAACACCTCCCCGTATCGACTGGTACCTGAAAAAAAAGGGGGAGAAAGGGGTGAGTATAAAAATATACTCAGAAAGCAGCCTACTTGTAGGCTCTTTTCGCATCCTTATCTTGGTAGGTAACCACGATCTTTCTCGGGTTTCTAAGGAGAGTGATCTAAGCTACAACTCTCCTTTCTGTATCATAAAAGGCTTGCCCATCTTATGCAGTGAAATGATCAGTGTCCTGAGGTGAGGCGCGACCTCATAAGCAAATCTGAGGGGATCGTATGGCTGGATCTGAATACGTGACTCTCTCTCTGAACATCATCCGTGGAGGTTAACTGACGACCCTCACACGTGACCATACATCCACAAAACGGGGTGCGACCCCCTATGTGCCGGTCAGCTACTGAGTCATCCTAAGTTGCTCCACGTCCCCCGCTCAGGGACGGGTTTCTACGGCCCAGGAGTCATGTTCAGAAGACCCCTTAGCTATCACCACTAGGTCTGGGCACCTGTCACACTTCCCTATCCGGATCTGCAAAGCTCAACGATCACCGTACCGGAGCTCTGTCTCGACGGTATGGTATCGGAGGAAAGAGGGAAGTGGAGGTTCTGATGACACTATCTTCACTGCTCAACCCTAACGGGCTACCTACAGTTACCGTGGTAACCTATTATTCTTTCTAGGGTGGAACTTGGTGCCTTAGACTTAGATTCGTGTTTCTCTAGGATTCTCGTGCCTGGTGTCACAAACCTATCGGGTTTGGAATTCTGGGTTCTGGTTCCGCCGGTAATCATTTCGCGGGTCTAATTGCACGGTATTCTAGAGGTCCCCCAATCTAGGGTCTCGTCTAGCCTACTTAGCCATAAGTGTCCTAATCTAAGCTCATAATTTCTTCCTATTCATCAAGAAAGATAATATAAGCAATCATCATACAATAGAGTTTACACGCAGCAGTTCATGCAAAATTATCAAACATGCTCAACGGGAAGATAACGTCCATCTTTACCCGGAGCGTAGATTTCACAAGTTTCTCAACCTCCTCATGCATACATACATTATCAGAGTCTCAACCAAAACAGATTTAATACACATTTTGTATCTAGCTTTCCATAATCATCTTATATTCGCAGTTTCTATAATAACATGCTAAGTCCGGCTAGCTAATTTCATAGGTGGTAGCATGCATGCTTGTTTCTAGCGGTTCCTACAAGTACTGCTCGTGGGAATCCAAATGGCTACTTACATGGTTGATGCGTGCCTTCCCAAGCTCGAATTATTTGCCGGAAAAGGTTCCAAAAATTCTTGAATTTCCTCGATAGGTCCTAATTCACATAAAAATAGGATCAGAGTTGAAATCGGTGAGAAAAAAAAAGCAAACGGAGGTCGAACGGAGGGAAAAAGATCACCCACGCGCCTACACGCGCCTGCACGCACTCTGGAGGGTGTTTTACGCGCGGCTTTCTACGTGCGCGTGTCCACGCGCTTCTTTCTGTGCAGTCGCGGGTTGAGACGGATCGATTCGGATAGGTCAGAGCGGTCTCGGGCGGTTCGGTTCGCATGCGGAGCGCCGGTTCAGACTCGGGCCGACCCGGTTGCGCACGCCTGATGCGTTTCTCCAGCCCGCAGTCGCCACGTGTCGGTCGTCGGTCCTACCGCGCTCCTCCGTACGGAGGCTGACGCGTGGCGGCGATGCCTTCTCTCTCCTACATTTTTTCCAAATTTTCCAGAAACCGTGAGTTTTGCGTTTTCGATCCATTTTCTTCCGATTTTCTTATCTTTCAATCCGTAATCCATATCAATAAAGTTTCTTCACGAAAGTTGTAGATCTCATATTCTACTCCTTCGAAAGAATTTCCTTAAATTTTTCTGATGATCACAGATCTTATTATTTGAGTTCAAATTCGGAGAAAAACACGAGTTCTTACCGAAAATCACGTTATCTTTAAACTCCGATTCGAACGCCGATCTTGGCCGCCTTCACTCCAGAACTTAACCAGATAGCGCTGTTGAGGGTAAGAGTCCAAGGATCAACACAAAACGTTGCTAGCACACGAAAATCTTGATGACTTCTCAATGTAGATACTCGTGGACTAACCTGAAGTTCTTGAACGTTTTGTCGAAATAGGAAGATGCGATTCGTGAGAGCACCTTGCCTCGAGCTATTTGACGGTTTAGATTGGGAACTCGGTTCTCTGGCGTCGGTTCTGATCCGATCTCCTATGGCGATTTGTCATCTCTGTTCTTCCTCTCTCCCAAACCCTAACTTCTTCTCCTTTCTCCATTCTCTCTCTTTTTCTTTTCTTTTCTCTCTCTTTCTTCTTGGAGCCCAAACAACTAGACCCCTTGGATAAGAGTAGGGGCAAAATGACCCTTTTGCCCCTATGTTGTTATTTTTATTTTTTTATTTATTTATCTAAAAATTCGGGTATTACAGAACGATAGCGTTAGGTTAAGTTCTTGTGATGAGATGACTAAGGTACGTTAACGTAATGATATGTCTGTGATAAGTAAAGAACGTTAAGGCTATGATAAGTTAGAGAACGATATGACTATGAAGTGTTTATGTTATGACTCGTTTATGATATCAGACATTGTGATGTAATATGTTATGGTATGATGTGTATATGATGAAATGTTATGTTAAAAGCATAGAACGTTATGTTAGGTCTCCTAAATTGTGTGTATACAGCACGATATGAATGACATGAAATTACGATAAATGACATGAAGTATAACCCCGTTAGAATTATGTATGATTTGAGAATTGAAGGATGAGAAACGATATGACATGAATGATGAACGATATTTGAAACGATATGAAAAATGATATGATACGTACATAATGCTAGCGGGGTTGTATTAAAGGATAATGAAAATGGAAAAGTTTTGGGACCTCATGCATTATGTGTGCTCATGCATTTGGGACGGATACCCCTATCCCATCACGAGGGTACGGACGCGTACATCCAATGGCAGGACAACGATCGTTAGGTCTGCATAGCGCTGTCGTGACGGTTACTAGTTCTAGCTAGTGTCTGGCCTAAGGGGCTCCCAGAGTATGCCCACCGGGTAAGGAAGGTGGCCCAGCAGTGTGCGAATTAGCTGGTGAGCCCATACTCGCACGTATGGGCTGTGTGTAGTACTAGTATATGGTACACGTCCAAAATTATTCGTTACGACAGCATCGTAGGAAAAACGAAACGAAAGATAGGTCTCATCATTTTATTGCATGTGATTGTTGCATTTAACCCGAATAGTGGGGTCACTTGCTGAGTATTTCTTTAAATACTCAAGCCATATGCTACTACATTTTTCAGGTTAAGGCAAGGCATTCCGGTACGGTTGACGACGACATCGCAACTCGAGACCAAGGCACATGCAGAGGGTAGTGGTATTTATTTTCTTAGACTTGGGCTAGAATAGGATGTTTTTAACTTAAACTCTTATTCATTTTATTTAAGTCTTTTGTTGTGTCGTTTTAAAGATGTTTTCAAAACACGTAAGTCCATGACTTTGTTTTAAAATAAAGGTCATGTTTTATGGAATTCAAATAAAGTCTTCCGCATTCAATGTTTATGGTACGTATACAGTAGCGACCTTAAATTAAGCAGAAAATTTCGGGTCGTTACAGCGCACATGCGCACATGGACCGTTAAGGATGGACTCGTTTACATACCCCTAAGGCTTGACTCATTGGGTTAAATGTGCTGACGCGCCGAACACCATAGAGGGAAAGACCCACATGATATCATGACGAACATAAATATCGAAAGTACACATATGTACTAACATAACGGAGATGTATCATGATGCACAACATACATAAATGCGTGAGGTCCCAATGGCTTAAAATCAGTAAGAATCATTTCATTTATCCTTTTATTCATGTCATAGTACACATACGAGACATGTATGCATAGTATTCATCATGGCTTTCATCATGCATCATCATTAGTATAATATAATCTATAACATGCCTTTACTTTACATGACATGACATAACATTAGGTATATAACATGTTTTAGTTCCTGCTTGGTACAAAATTTAATTCTAAAACTAAAACATGATCCCCTAGTTCAAATTTGAACTATTGCTGCAAAATTAACACAATGAACAAAAAGAGGGTTCAAGAATAGAATTTACTCAGATGACCTCCTTAAACGGCGATTCTTCCTTCAAAAAATTGATGTTGATATCCAACGCAAATTAGGCGATTGATCCAATAACTCACTTCTATTTACGGTATATTTTTTTTCAAAACTTTGTTTTACTCCTTTCATTACATTCTACCCCTTAAGTAACATTAATCCTCTAATTAAGACTTTGTTTATGATTGTATCTACTAATCCTAGAAATAAGATTATTTACTAAATATTTTTGATAATTAATATTTTCTATTTTTTAGGTAAAGGCAAAGAAATCTTAAGCAACACAGTGATTGCTATAGAAGTTAGGAGAGACTTTCGATGGTGTTTTGTTTATATTTCAATTTTTTTTTCTTTTAATATCTTATTCAAACATGTTTTTATTTGAAACAAGGATGGGTTTCATGCTATCGAAGTTTAATGGTCCAATTTATGTTTTAAAATTCATTTTTGGGATCCTAAATAAAAGTCTAATTTTTTTTTTTTTTTTTTTTTAGATCTTTTATCTTATAACCATTTTCATCTTAAGTAAACTTTAAAAGATTTTCAAAGCCTGCATGTAATAACAATCTTAGTCTTGTCCTGTTTTAGAAGTTGTACTGTTATGTCATACTAACATCAGTATATATCAAAACTCATTGTTAACATATATTTATCCGCTTTGACTCATTATATATCGCCGCCAATTTTACAATTTACTAGGGAGAGGTTTCCACACCTTTATAAAAAAAAAAAATGTTTCGTTACTCCTTCAAAATGACTTGGAATCTCATAGTTATATTTAATAAAAACCATATTATATTTGTAAAAATTATTTGTGCTAAAAATAATCTCTAGTTTATCATCTATTACCCACTTGTCTGGAAGGGTTCTATCAAATATTATTTTCCAACCATACAAACCACAATAATTTATTTTAAAAAGTATTTGATAATTTATTATCGAACATCACTTCGTCTAGTTTGTAGGCCATTTGACATTTTTATAATACTTTAAAAAAGACAAACTAATTAAAAACCCATCTCTCAAATCAATTCCTCAAAACTTAATAAAGTAACTGAAAGAGTTAGGTGTTTCATATCCAGCAATTTATAAGGAATTTTTGTTTTAAAATACAACAAATTCCCAAACCCAATTTATAAAAACCCTAACCCTTCTCATAATTCTTCACAAGCCATCGCACAATTCTACAAACCCTTCAATATCTCTCCACCAATGGCTTCCAAGCTCTCTTCGCCCATTGCCCTCCTCCTCCTCCTTAACCTCCTCTTCTTCACTATGGTCAGCTCCACCTATGTCCCTTGCCCACCGCCGCCACCCAAGCCCCACAAGCCCACCCCGTCAAGGCAGCAACTATCACTCCCCAAGTGCCCCAGAGACACCCTCAAGCTGGGTGTCTGCGCCGACTTGCTGGACGATCTAGTGCACTTAGTGATCGGCTCACCACCAAAATCCCCATGCTGCACCCTAATCCAAGGCCTTGTTGACCTGGAAGCTGCTGTGTGCCTTTGCACTGCGGTGAAGGCCAGAGCCTTGGGTCTCAAGATTGACCTCTCAGTTTCCCTCAGCTTGCTTTTGAACTACTGTGGAAAGAAGGTTCCGTCCGGCTTCCAATGCCCTGCTTGAAACCAAATCCTTTCATTTCCGTTTCTGGTTTCTTCTTCAATTTTCCATTTCAATGTCGTGTTTAAATAATCGGTTTGGTCGTACGTCGTGTTATGATGGGTTTGGAAATCTTCTCAGAATTCCACCATCTTTTTATAGTTTCTTTTACAATGCAATGTAACATAATGGTACGTAGTTCTTTTTTCAAATGAACAACGTTGTTCGTCTATTCTTGTGTCTTATTACAAATTCGACGATGCATATGTTTGAACCTCAAATCTTGTTTGACCTGTGTCACTTGCATGAAATCATAATAAACCCTTAACTTCAAAATTTTCATGACGAAAAATTAAAGAGAGTAATATTAACACTCAAGTTTTAAATGACAATGTTGACGAAAAATGTAGAGACCTCAATTTAATGAAAATATGGATGTCAGTGTAACAGCCCAAGTACGCCGCTAGTAGATATTATCCGTTTGGAATCGTTATGTATCGCCGTCAGCCTTGCGTTTTTAAAATCTGTTTGTTAGGGAGAGGTCTTCACATTCCTATAAAGAACGTTTCGTTCTCCTCTCCAACTGACGTGGGATCTCACAATCCACCTCCTTGGGGGCCAGCGTATTTGTTGGCACACCGCTCGGTGTCTGGCTCTGATGCCATTTGTAATAGCTTAAGCTCACCGTAGCAGAGATTATCTACTTTGGCCCGTTACGTATCGCCGTTAGTCTCACGGTTTTAAAATGTGTCTGTGAGAGATGTTTCCACATTATTTTAAGAAATGTTTCGTTCTCTTTTCCAACCGACGTGAGATCTCATAGTCCATGAGAACTTTTGAAAAATTTATGAGAATATTTAAACCGTCGTATAAGAATTTACTATTCTAAACGAGGAAGAGAGTTATTATTAATATTATGTGTTGATATTTTTATTAAATTAAGGTCAATTTTATACAATATGATTAAAAAGTAGATTTGGTGGACAATATTAGATATCAACATATTAATGAAAAAAGAATACAATAGTCCGTGTCAATACTCTCGGTCACAGTCAATGAAAAGCAAATTGTAGAGATAATTGCTACATTTTTCTTTTTCTTTTCTTTATTCATTTATTTAATTATTTATAGAAACAACTTTAATTTTAATTTTGAAAAAGACAATGAATAATTCGTTGTTCACTAAGCTGGGCAATTAATTTTTTTTTTAATAATTATTTATTACAACCTTTTCATAATTTTTGAATTGTTATCCTTTATAATTCATATTAATTACATCATCGTAGGCCTCTTTTATCTCGAGTCAATGATAAGTATTTTAATATATTTAAAATTGTAAAATAGGTTTTTTTTTATTTTATTAATTTAATTTATTAGTATTTTTGTTGTATATATTTTTTTTTTCAAAATTATCTATTGATATTGACATTTCCATGAAATCGAGACTTCCACATTTTAAACATTAATGTTAAGTAACTAATTTTGATATCTAACTTGAGGGCTATAACTTGAATAGAAAATGCAACTATCATACCTTTATTCTCATAGCCTATATAGTGACCCTACATGGTTGTCTTACCTTCATCTAAAAAAAATAGCACTTGGTTTGATAATTTAAAAAAATACTCAGTAAATAATCACACTGTTGCGGTCGAAAAATGCAAATACATGCAACGATCTCTACTTTTCAGTCTGGATAGAGTTGAATGTGTAATATTTATCTACACATGCACACATAGATCCACCTAGCAGACTCGTATACGTATCCTCTAAGTCTACTTCTTGGGCTAGCTTAAACTCACGTTGGCAGAAGCTATGGAGGGAAAGGAGCGTGCATAATACCACGACGTACATGATATCGTAGTTTATGTAGTGTAATATATGGAGGTTCATGCATCATACAACATTAATATCACAACATAGTTCCATAACATGACATAATCATATTATAGTACATCTTGTATCATTGCATAAACATAACATAACACAAAACGCATCAAACAATCATGAAAAATTCGTCATTCGTACATCATACAAGTCATTCAACCAAGCCAACATTAAAGCCATTTCGTAGGCGAAGTTATTAACGTATGGAAAATTAGAGTATCTTTGTTTAAGACCTACCTTGATCGGCACAAATGTGATGATTGTTAAGCTATTCTTAGATATATTTATATTTTAAGTCTCTCCTTTCTACGGTAGAGTTGAAGCCTCAAGAAAAACAGCCCAATAAATAGTCCATACTCGCAATTGTGCTCCATACATTAAACCTATGATAATTACCCATACTATCAAGTTTGAATAGTTCATGACACTATGGGGTTCCGCTAACTTCAAGACGTCGTTACAGATTATGTAACGACCCAAAATTTTCTACTTAATTTAAGGTCGCTACTGTATACATACCATAAACATTGAATGCGGAAGACTTCATTTAAATTGCATAAAACATGACCTTTAACTTAAAAACACAGCCATGGATTACGTGTTACGAAAACATCTTTAAAACGACACAACAAAAGACCCGAAATAAAATAAATAAGTGTTTAAGTTTAAAACATCCTATTCTATCCTAAGTCTAAGAAAATAAATATCACTATACTATGCATGTGTCATGATCTCGAGTTGCGATGCCGTCGTCAGCCGTACAGGAATGCCTTGCCTTAATCTGAAAAATGTAGTAGCACATGGCCTGAGTATTTAAAGAAATACTCAGTAAGTGACCCCACTATTGGGGTTAAATGCAACAATCACATGCAATGAAATGATGGGACCTATCTTTCTTTTCGTTTCATTTCGTTTCGTTTCGTTTCGTTTCGTTTCGTTTCATTTTCCCTACGGTGTAATCCTAACAGGTAATCGTGGACGTGTACCATATACTCTACACGCAGCCCATACGTGCGAGTATGAGCTCACCAGCTAGTTCGCACACCGCTGGGCCACTGTCCCTAGCCGGTGGGCATGCTCTAGGGGCCCACCGGGACCCGTTAAAACTAAAACCGTCACGGCAGCGCTATGCAGGGCATAACGATCGTTGTCCTGCCATTTGGATGTACGCGTCCGTACCCTCGTGATGGGATAGGGGTATCCCCCCAAATGCATGATCACACAATATGCATGAGGTCCCACTAGTCCTACAGTCATCATTTAATGAACATAACCCCGTTTCACGTTTTCATGCTTACATGTCATTCTCTTTCTCATTCTGTTACATATCATACATATTCCTAGCGGGGTTATGTATCATGCAATTTACCGTATTTCATGTCATACAATTCATTCAGTTACATTCCAATACTCATACAACAATCCATAATCGTACAATGGTCACACATCGTCACATGCATTCATATCACATCAACTAAGCAACATAAATAACATACATTCACGTTCACATGATTTCGTACTTAAGCACAATAATCTAGCATACAATGTATCATATCATAACCAAGTCATAACGTAAACACTTCATAGTCATATCGTTCTCTAACTTACCATAGCCTCAACGTTCCTATACCTATCACAGACATATCATTACGTGACGTACCTTGGTCATATTGTCACAAGAACGTACCCTAACGATATCGTTCTATCAATCTATCACAAACCTATCCCTTTCTACCCATAACCTGACCGTATTCTTTCATCAATCTCTCCTATCCATAGCACTCCGGTATGTAACCTAACTCTAACATTTCATGAACGTATCTTACTCCTATCGTTACATTTCGTTTTGTGCATCCTTCTCGTACCCTATCTCAAACATCTCCTAGAGCACATCGTACCATAATTATTATCATACAGTCCACATATAATAACATAACATAACATAACATATAGGAAGCATATCGATCCTCAGACAATTCACACATATCAATATATATGACACGTGCAGAACCACAGGGCACGTGTCAACATCAAATATAACCTTGCCGATAGTAAGGTCACTTACCTGGCTAGCTTAAGTCGTTGTCACGTATATATCCTTACTGAATGTTCGATTCCGTCCTTTGAAATCCAAGCCAACCTATGTGAGCCCATAACATCAGTTTCAAGTTTGAACTCTATACAATTATTTCTCTAATTTACCTTGTTAAAATTCTGATATTTACTGTTAGACAGAATTTAATGGAGTTTCATGCCCTCTCATATCTCCTGTTATAATTTTAAATTCTGTTTAACAAATCTTCTCTCAATCTTCCCTCCTCCCTCCTGGTAATTATTTTCATTCCCATTATGTAAATAGATTCTCAGTTTTGTAAACATATGTAAATAAGATATTACTCTAATTCTATATTTATTTTTACAGATATTATTGGCCAATTTTAATTTGGCTACTATCTTACCGATTGATGGATCTGCCTGCTAAAATTATATTGATTCTAACCTTATTTTTTATAACTTCTGATGCTAAAAAAAAATCTAATTAATTGAACATGGGATTTGATTATTACATACGATAAGATAGGAAAGAAGATTTGATCCTAAATTAATTTCTTATAAGCATAACTATAAAGGAAAAGGAGTTCTGAGATAGAATTTTACCGTAATAACTGACAAAAATCTCTAAATCTGCAATCTGTTCAAATACTTCTTCTCAAATGTGACGATGGTTGTTTTCTGTTTCTTTCTTTTTTTTTTTTGTCAGAAACTGAAACTTTTTTGCAGCGCAGATGGCAGAGGAGAGATAATTGTGGGAAGGGATGAGAGGTTAGCGGGGAGAGATGGGGAAAGGTTTATTTTTTTATTTTTTATTTTTTTTATTTTTTTAAATTAATTAATTAATTAAATTTATTTTTTTATTATTATAATTTTAACTATTTTTATAATTATTTTTATTCTTTATTTCTTTATTTATTTTTGGGCTATTACATTATATCTAAAAGAAACTTTCGTCCTCGAAAGTGTTTTAATCTTGGAATAACTCGGGTCCTTATTCTAAGAGTTCTCTGTTAAGTCTTCAAGTTCCACTAAGTAAAAATTCTTAACAAGTATACCTTAATTCGTATGAGTCATAATATTTATTTGCATGCATAAAACTTTCATAAGTCTATCACTTTGCATTCATAAAATCTTTGAATCCTTATAAGGTGTCTTGTGAGATAGTTAGATATTTTAAATCTTAATTCATACTCCAAAAGGGTCTTTTGGTCATTTACCCCCAAATCTTGGTTTAATTCTTCAACATATTCTAATGGCCTTGTAACTTTGTGTAATCCCTATACACCATGATATAAGGCTCCTTGTCAAATTTCATGTCATTTAGAGGTCACTTTGGTCATAAACTAGTGGTACGTAATTATAGGGGCATTTTAGTCATTTTACACCTACACTTGGTTTAGCCCATTATCATAACCTAATGGTCACCAAATTTCGTACACAGCCTTATCATGTCATATTGGGTCTTCTTCGAAAATTTCATGGACAACATAATTCATCTAAGGTTTGTGGCTCTGGCACTTCATTGAAATAAATGTTCATGTATACAATAAGGTTGGAAAACTTACCTAGTTCCTCACTTTTTTATTTTTTTATTTTATTATTATTATTATTATTATTATTTTTACTATGATTTCATCTACTAGATCAATAGTTTTACTAGTTTCTGCTTTACATTGTTCTCCAAATCCAATTTTCTACACTTAGCTAAAGGTTCACTAATTGACCTGTTTGTCCATGCGTTCTCAAAATCTCATTTTTAAATATCCAAAATGGCATTTTCTTTTGATCCAATTTTTTTTTCTATCTCCCTATCATTAAAGAAATACAAAAAAAAAAAAAAAAAAAAAAAAAAAAAAAAAAAAAAAATCCGGGTTAGAAACATTCTCGAGAATTTCTCTTAAGATTCGAACCCATAGCTGATGATAGAACTAGAATAGATATTTTTTGTTTCCTACTCACACGCACTCGTACCTTTGTTTCTCGATCAATCTTTAATTCTAATCTTCCTCCCCAATCAAATATTATGGTGCCGGTAGACCGAAATTTCGTTACAGTCCAATACTGACCGGTAATAGATACCGGGCTTTGCAATATTTGACTGATCACAATTCTGTATAGTCCATTTACTATAGGAGTTCCCCAGGAATTCATTAGAGGAATGTTTCCAATTAAAATTGTTCGTTCTCTATATTTTTAATAATTAAAAAGAAAGAAAGAATTGCTTTCCTTTCCTCATTATTGTTTGTGTTCACTTGATTTGGTTCATCATTAATGTCTCATCTTTGTAGATGAATTTCATATACAAATTTGCCTATTTTCCCATACAAAATCAAGAAATTTGTAATACTTTTCTCTTTTGGCTACCTATCCCAATTCTAATAAATTTTTTGGAGTCAAAATCATGACATGAACCTGGGTAAGAACTCCACCCTATCCCAATGCAAATAGAATGCACTAGTAAATCACATGGATCTAGGAACGACTTCCTGTATTTGATTTGTGGCCAAGCTAGAGTTTGAGGATTTGGTAACTTTCATAGGAAACATTGTCAAATAGGCTTTTCTCTTGGTATACCTTTTCTAGTACAGCCCAAAACTAATGCTCCTATAACCATAACGGAAAGACAACACAACCCTTTCAACGCCTTTGTAATATCAAGAATGGGCTTAACAAAATTCTCTTCTAAAAATTGGTATTATATAAGCATGGTGGATATCCTCAAATGCCATAAACTTGGGATACATAAAAAAAAATCCAACTTAAAATTACAGTCTTGATACTTTAACTATGGTAATACCTTTTAACCAGATTGACATTGCTGGAAAAATTGTTCGATAATTTTGTACTACAATTTGTTTACGTTGAGCTTCCGGAGTGCATTCATGTACCCTAAGGAGGGTTACCACAAAACTTCTAGTTTATTTAGAGACAATGTCCCACTCTAATCCTCGTGTATCCCCCACTCAAATTCATCTTAAATCATGGTTTCTTAAATTTAAGGTATCTTGACAATCTCATACCGTAGTCCCTCCCCGTATACCTCTAAAATTTTGACCATAATCGTAATGCCTCGTCCAAACTGTGGCTCTATGCTTTTAAATCACCTTATAATTGGTTGTATTATTATTATTATTATTATTATTTTAATTTTCAACTTGTATTAAGGTAGGACAACAATTTTCTAATCTCAGTACTTCCAAAGTACTTCCAAAGCTCAGCTTCCATTAAAGGCTATAGGATATTGACATCTATATCAAGCTTCTTAGGTCATTTTATTTCATCTAAAACTACTTACTGTTTCGTATACATTGGTATAGTCCTCCCCATCTCTATGATCATAAGACTGTGTAGTTTATCTATATTCAAGACGTCTAACTAAAACATATGATCTTGCTTGGCAAAGTCATTTTCATAGCAACCCTAACATTTAGTAGCTTACTAAAACTATAGCTACTAATTCACACCAACAATCTCAGTAAATCTAAACATCTTCAATACAACAATTTACATTCACATTCCATGCAAGGTAAAACATAACACATCAATACAACAATTTACATTCACATTCCATGCAAGGTAAAACATAACGTATTCTAAATTATAATAAATCTAGAATTAAGCTAACATGAATGCAGTAAATAATATTACAATCAATAAAGTAAAGTCCAATTATGAGTTATATTTTATAATGACCAAACAATAACAACATACACAATCAACGACATTTCATTTTCTTATCTTACGCAAGACATACCTGACGGAGATGGGGCACCGACGGTGGGACCATGGAACATGCCAAGCCTACATCGTAGGCTAGTCTACAAGATCTATAACCTGGCTCTGATACCAACTGTAACGACTCGAAATTTTCTACTTAATTTAAGGTCGCTACTGTATACATACCATTAACATTGAATGCGGAAGACTTCATTTAAATTCCATAAAACATAACCTTTAACTTAAAAACATAGCCATGGACTTACGTGTTTCGAAAACATCTTTAAAACGACACAACAAAAGACCTGAAATAAAATAAATAAGTGTTTAAGTTTAAAACATCCTATTCTATCCTAAGTCTAAGAAAATAAATACCACTATCCTATGCATGTGCCATGATCTCGAGTTGCGATGTCGTCGTCAGCCATATAGGAATGCCTTGCCTTAACCTGAAAAATGTAGTAGCACATGGCCTGAGTATTTAAAGAAATACTCAGTAAGTGACCCCACTATTGGGGTTAAATGCAACAATCACATGCAATGAAATGATGAGACCTATCTTTTGTTTCGTTTCATTTCGTTTCGTTTCGTTTCGTTTCATTTTATTTTTCCTACGGTGTAATCCTAACAGGTAATCGTGGACGTGTACCATATACTCTACACGCAGCCCATACGTGCGAGTATGAGCTCACCAGCTAGTTCGCACACCGCTGGGCCACTGTCCCTAGCTGGTGGGCATGCTCTAGGGGCCCACCAGGACCCGTTAAAACTAAAATCGTCACGGCAGCGCTATGCAGGGCATAACGATCGTTGTCCTGCCATTTGGATGTACGCGTCCGTACCCTCGTGATGGGATAGGGGTATCCCCCCAAATGCATGATCACACAATATGCATGAGGTCCCACTAGTCCTACAGTCATCATTTAATGAACATAACCCCGTTTCACGTTTTCATGCTTACATGTCATTCTCTTTCTCATTCTGTTACATGTCATACATATTCCTAGCGGGGTTATGTATCATGCAATTTACCGTATTTCATGTCATACAATTCATTCAGTTACATTCCAATACTCATACAACAATCCATAATCGTACAAGGGTCACACATCGTCACATGCATTCATATCACATCAACTAAGCAACATAAATAACATACATTTACGTTCACATGATTTCGTACTTAAGCACAATAATCTAGCATACAATGTATCATATCATAACCAAGTCATAACGTAAACACTTCATAGTCATATCGTTCTCTAACTTACCATAGCCTCAACGTTCCTATACCTATCACAGACATATCATTACGTGACATACCTTGGTCATATTGTCACAAGAACGTACCCTAACGATATCGTTCTATCAATCTATCACAAACCTATCCCTTTCTACCCATAACCTGACCGTATTCTTTCATCAATCTCTCCTATCCATAGCACTCCGGTATGTAACCTAACTCCAACATTTCATGAACGTATCTTACTCCTATCGTTACATTTCGTTTTGTGCATCCTTCTCGTACCCTATCTCAAACATCTCCTAGAGCACATCGTACCATAATTATTATCATACAGTCCACATATAATCACATAACATAACATAACATAACATATAGGAAGCATATCGATCCTCAGACAATTCACACATATCAATATATATGACACGTGCAGAACCACAGGGCACGTGTCAACATCAAATATAACCTTGCCGATAGTAAGGTCACTTACCTGGCTAGCTTAAGTCGTTGTCACGTATATATCCTTACTGAATGTTCGATTCCGTCCTTTGAAATCCAAGCCAACCTATGTGAGCCCATAACATCAGTTTCAAGTTTGAACTCTATATAATTATTTCTCTAATTTACCTTGTTAAAATTCTGATATTTACTGTTAGACAGAATTTAATGGAGTTTCATGCCCTCTGATATCTCCTGTTATATTTTTAAATTCTGTTTAACAAATCTTCCCTCAATCTTCCCTCCTCCCTCAGGGTAATTATTTTCATTCCCATTATGTAAATAGATTCTCAGTTTTGTAAACATCTGTAAATAAGATATTACTCTAATTCTATATTTATTTTCCTTCTGTAAATCGATATTATTGGCCATTTTTAATTTGGCTACTATCTTACCGATTGATGGATCTGCCAGCTAAAATTATATTGATTCTAACCTTATTTTTTATAACTTCCGATGCTAAAAGAAATCTAATTAATTGAACATGGGATCTGATTATTACATACGGTAAGATAGGAAAGAAGATTTGATCCTAAATTAATTTCTTATAAGCATAACTATAAAGGAAAAGGAGTTCTGAGATAGAATTTTACCGTAATAACTGACAAAAATCTCTAAATCTGCAATCTGTTCAAATACTTCTTCTCAAATGTGACGATGGTTGTTTTCTGTTTCTTTTTTTTTTTGTCAGAAACTTTTTTGCAGCGTAGATGGCAGAGGAGAGATAATTGTGGGGAGGGATGAGAGGTTAGTAGGGAGAGATGGGGAAAGGTTTATTTTTTTATTTTTTATTTTTTATTTTAAATTAATTAATTAATTAAATTTATTTTTTATTATTATAATTTTAACTATTTTTATAATTATTTTTATTCTTTATTTCTTTATTTATTTTTGGGCTATTACACATTAGCTTGATTAGAGGGTCCAGGCGAGCGCCCGGAGGTTTCACGCTGGCACGTGTGGTCATGTGTAAAGAAGTACTACACATCCAATTTGTTCGAGATTAGAGGTCACTCCTAGATGAGTTAGAGCTCGATCCCAAGAGCAAGTTGCACGTGTTTGCATCAGCATGACCCCTACAGTGGGTCACTTACTGAGTATTCTTCGAAATACTCAAGCCGTGTGCCAAATATCATTTTTCAGGTAAAGAGAAGACGCCCATGTACGGACGACGACGACATCGGAAATAGATACTGTGGCACGTGCATAAGGTAGTTGCATGTTTAAATTCTTAGTCATAGGAGTATAGGACGCTTTTATTTCATTATTTAGATTATTCCATTTGTAATTGTTTTGTTTTAATTTTAAATTCCAACGTTATATTTTGAAACACGTAAGACCGACAATGTGTTCTATTAGTTTGAAATGTTCTGAAACATGTTTGTTAGGGAGAGGTTTTTTATATTCCTATAAAGAATGCTTCGTTCTCCTCTCCAACTAATGTGGGATCTCACAATCCACCCCCTTGGGGGCCAGCGTCTTTGTTGGCACACCGTTCGGTGTCTGACTCTAATGCCATTTGTAATAGCCTAAGCTCACCGTTAGTAGGGATTATCTACTTTGGCCCGTTACGTATCACCGTTAGTCTCACGGTTTTAAAATGTGTCTGTGAGAGATGTTTCCAAATTATTTTAAGAAATGTTTCGTTTTCTTTTTCAACTGACGTGAGATCTCATAGTCCATGGGAACTTTTGAAAAATTTATGACAATATTTAAACCGTCGCATAAGAATTTACTATTTTAAACGAGGAAGAGGGTTATTATTAATATTATGTGTTGATATTTTTATAAAATATAAGGTCAATTTTATGCGATATGATTAAAAAGTGGATTTGGTTGACAATATTAGATATCGACATACTAATGAAAAAAAAAAATACAATGGTCCGTGTCAATACTCTCGATCAATGAAAAGCAAATTGTAGAGATAATTGCTACATTTTTCTTTTTCTTTTCTTTATTTATTTATTTAATTATTTATAGATCCATCTTTAATTTTAATTTTGAAAAAGATGATGAATAATTGGTGGTTCACTCAGCTTGGCAATTAATTTTTTTTCCAATAATTATTTATTACAACCTTTTCATAATTTTTGAATTGTTAATCATTAAAATTCATATTAATTACATCATCATATGCCTCTTTTATCTCGAGTCAATCATAAGTATTTTAATATATTTAAAATTGTAAAATAGGTTTTTTTTTTTATTAATTTAATTTATTAGTATTTTTGTTTTATATATATATATATTTTCAAAATTATCTATTGATATTGGCATTTCCATAAAATCGAGACTTCGATATTTTTTTGCCAACATTAACATTTGAAACATTAATGTTAAGTAACTAATTTTGATATCTAACCTAAGGGCTATAACTTGAATAGAAAATGCAACTATCATACTCTCATTCTCATAGCCTATATAGTTACCCTACATGGTTGTCTTGCCTTCATCTAAAAAAACTAGCATTTGGTTTGATAATTTAAAAAAATACTCAGTAAATAATCACACTGTTGCGGTCGGAAAATGGAAATACATGCAACGATCTCTACTTTTCAGTCTAGATAGAGCTGAATGTGTAATATTTCTCTACACATGCACACATAGATCCACCTAGCAGACTCGTATACGTATCCTCTAAGTCTACTTGTTGGGCTAGCTTACACTCACGTTGGCAGAAGCTATGGAGGGAAAGGAGCGTGCATAATATCACGACGTACATGATATCGTAGTTTATGTAGTGTAATATATGGAGGTTCATGCATCATAGAACATTAACATCACAACATAGTTCCATAACATGACATAATCATATTATAGTACATCTTGTATCATTGCATAAACATAACATACCACAAAACGCATCAAACAATCATGAAAAATTCGTCATTCGTACATCATACAAGTCATTCAACCAAGCCAACATTAAAGCCATTTTGTAGGCGAAGTTATTAACGTATGGAAAATTAGAATATCTTTGTTTAAGACCTACCTTGATCGGCACAAATGTGAGGATTGTTGAGCTATTGATAACTCTCTAATAGTAGAGTCATATCAAGTCCTTTTGTAGTTAATATTGCACTCTTATTCACAATTTAATCATTTATTACCCCAATTATTCTACTTAGTGAGCTGAAATCGTTTATTGCGGTCCAACATGAAAAAAAATATGATTTTGCATAAATCGATCTTAATTGTATGTTTAATTGAGTTACGTGGTAAAATTTCAGACATTTATGCTAAACCATGTGGGAGTAGCAAATTTGGAAAAAAATGGGGGATGACATGGAAATTTTAAATCCACGTCAGCAGTTCAAGTGGGTCATTGATTACCCAATGAGGAACATTCTATGTGGACAACTTATTCATTTTCAGCCCTAAAGGGGAACCCATGCTCAATATAAAAGGAAAAGGAAGACCAAGAGGAGGAGAGCCACACTTTGCGGAGAAAAATCGAATTACACAGCAGCAGCCTCTGCTGCTGTGAACTGCTATGAAATAGAGAAGAAGAAGAAAACCCTAATCCAGCAGCTGTTGACAGCAGAAGGAAAAGGAGACCAACAAGGATTGATTAGGGCAAAGAGGTGGACGTGAGAGCTCAAGAGAAGGGAACTTCCATTGACGAACGACAACAAACCGGGATAACCCTCTATTTCCTTATTCTCTTTTCTTATTCCATCAATTTTACTTGATCAAGATGCAGATTCCTCTGTTTAATTCAGTTTGTATGGAGAGCTAAACTTAATAGGGGAGGCGAGAGAGTTTTATATAGTTTAAGTATGTTGACGGTATGATTTTAGTTTATTAAAGAGTTGTTGTTAATGATTTACATGTATGTTTAATTAGCTACTTTACATACATAGTTGTTCTCTTGTTCGGGAGAAGAGAGGGAGCAATGAAATCCTCTTTAATACTCTAGTTTGATAGCAAGGAGACTTGAAGGGTAATAGAAGGGTTAGCAATAATTCTTCTCCTATATCCTTGTTAATAGAAATTACAACGATTATGGAAATAATCACCATTCATGACCCTCGGAAGTGGGCTTGAGAATCTATTAAAAGGAACTAAAATCAACCACAAAACTCAACAACTTATCTATTTAATCTCTCTGAGCCGAACCTTCCTCATTATAGTTGATTGTCTCATAATTTTCTATTTTTCGACAGCAGTAGCACTCTGTTTTAGTTTTGTTTAAATAGTTAAAATCTCCAACACCCATTTGAATTTTACCCAAGAACTCAATTTCCAGCGAAAAAATTAATAAAAAAGATAGGTTCCCTGTGGAATCGATAATTTACTTATTACTTGGTACTTGTGATAGTGTATACTTGCACTTATTCTTGTGAATTTTACATCATTTTATTCTATACATCCACAAGCGATAAGCTATTCTTAGATATATTTATATTTTAAGTCTCTCCTTTCTCCGGTAGAGTTGAAGCCTCAAGAAAAACAGCCCAATAAATAGTTCATACTCGTAATTGTGCTCCATACATTAAACCTATGATAATTAGCCAAACTATCAAGTTTGAATAGTTCATGACACTATGGGGTTCCACTGACTTCCAGACGTCGTTACATATTAGCTTGATTAAAGGGTCCAGGCGAGCGCCCGGAGGATTCACGCTCACATGTGTTGGTCATGTGTAAAGGAAGTACTACACATCCAATTTGTTTGAGATTGGAGGTCACTCCTAGATGAGCTAGAGCTCGATCCCAAGAGCATGTTGCATGTGTTTGCATCAGCATGACCCCTACAGTGGGTCACTTACTGAGTATTCTTTGAAATACTCAAGCCGTGTGCCACATATCATTTTTCAGGTAAAGACAAAAGGCCCATGTACGGACGACGACGACATCGGAAATAGATACTGTGGCACGTGCATAAGGTAGTTGCATGTTAAATTCTTAGTCATAGGAGTATAGGACGCTTTTATTTCATTATTTAGATTATTCCATTTGTAATTGTTTTGTGTTAATTTTAAATTCCAATGTTATATTTTGAAACACGTAAGACCGACAATGTGTTCTAGTAGTTTGAAGTGTTCTAGTAGTTTGAAGTGTTCTGAATGTGTTTTAAATTTTTCGTTATTTATGATGAGTATCTAAGAGTTATATTCCGCATTTAAGAGATAAGCATGAGACTTGGTAGCGACCCTGAGTATGTAAAAATTTAGGATCGTTACATAAAACATTAACTTGAGACTAAAGAAGAAGCTAAACCTAAATGGGAATGAGTGAATAAAAAATAAAATACGAGGAATCCAAACCGAATCAAATAAGTTAAATCAAAATTTGTTACCCATGCAGTATTAGAAAGCCATGACAAAGGGATGATCTTAGAGTCAAGGTCGAGGCCTAAGCCATCGAGGCTAGAAATAAGTCACTTAGGTTGAGGCCACCTTGGTCGAGTTGAGAAAATCTTGATGTGTAGCTTTATAGAGTAAGCCTAGGTCGAGGCAAACACCTTCATCCAAGTCTACGATGAATTTCTCTACCTTCTTTGTCTTCATGTAGACCAATTTCGAGGCTAGGCTAAGCTCATTCGCCTCATGAATTCTTGGTGAGTTCCTATTGTTTTATACATGTGACCATGCTCAAGTAATACTCTTCTCATAATGTCGTGTGATTACACCACCATTAGGACTGAGAAACATATTTTTGCATCATCCTACAACATGAACGATGCACAAGATACTTTATGGTCATGTAAACTCTTCAATAGATGAAATATATTCTCCATTATAAATCTATTCCTCCTTTCACTGACGTCATTCTGCTGAGGAGTGTATAGTGCTGTCAATTTTTGTTCAATTCCAGCCTCTTCACAAAAACTGTTAAATGTACTCCTTGCAATTATCTGATCTTATAGTTTGAATCAAGCATGCACTTTCATTCTCAACTCTGGCTTTGAATTTCAAAATACATCCGCAACTTCTGGCCTTTGCTTGAGCAAGAAGATCCAACACATTCTCGTTAGATCATCAATAAAAACAATGTAATAAAGATTACCATTTAATGATGGTGTTCGTTGACGACCACAAAGATCAGTATGAACCAGCTGCAGTTTTTTCGAGGCTCTCCATGAATGTTTAGGAAAGGGTTGCCTATGTTGTTCCCCAAAATTACAAGCACGGCAAAAAGGAATGTAATCATTAATGTCGGCGAGTCTTTCTACCAACTTCTTTGACTGCATTTATAGCAAACCTCGATGATGAAAGAGCCCAAGTCTTTTGTACCAAATCTTAGTGGCACTAGCTCTTGATATAAAGGTCATCTGCTCTTTCTCCATCGGATTTAGATTAAAGCTTTTTACTTTCATTTTGACATTGAACAAGTCTTTGCACTACATCTCTAATCAATCACTCCTTATTCTCAAACAACACTTTATAGCCTATATCAAAGTTTAACCGTCCAATTTATGTTTTAAAATTCATTTTTTTAATTTTTTTTTTTATTTTTTTTTTAGATCTTTTATCTTATAACCATTTTCATCTTAAGTAAACTTTAAAACATTTTCAAAGCATGCATGTAATAACAATCTTAGTCTTGTCATGTTTTAGAAGTTGTACTGTTATGTCATACTAACATCAATATATATCAAAACTCATTGTTAACATATATTTATCCGCTTTGACTCATTATATATCGCCGCCAATTTTACAATTTACTAGGGAGAGGTTTCCACACCCTTATAAAAAAAATGTTTCGTTACTCCTTCAGACAAACGTGGAATCTCATAGTTATATTTAAAAAAAAAAAAAAACATATTATATTTGTAAAAATTATTTGTGCTAAAAATAATCTCTAGATTATCATTTATTACCCACTTCGTAAAAATTATTAGGCATGATGATTTTGAACAGAATGTTTCAGAAACCGAGTGTATAAAGCAATAAAAAAGTTCTTTAAATCGAAACCCTAATTCGGAAACCCCAAACCGGGACGTTTGATACAGGTGCTAAAAAAATCGAATAACTATTCATGTTTTTTGAAACTTTTGTTGGGAATGATTAGAAATGATGATTTAGAATAGAATGTCGAAGAAGCGAAGTGTTTAAAGCAGTAAAAAAAGTGCTTAAAATCAAAACCCTAATTCAGAAACCCCAAACCGAGACGTTTGAAGCACGTGCTACAAAAATCGGGGAACTATCCATGTTTTTCGGATCTTTTGTGGAGAATGATTAGGCATGCTGATTTAGAATAGAATGTTGAAGAAACGGAGTGTGTAAAAAAGTAAAAAAGTGCTTAAAATCGAAACCCTAATTCGGAAACTCGAAACCGGGACGTTTGAAACAAGTGCTAAAGAATCCAAGTAACTTTCCATCTTTTTCAAAACTTTTGTGGGGAATGATTAGAAATGATGATTGAGGATAGAATGTCGAAGAAGCGGAGTGTATAAAGCAGTAAAAGAGTGCTTAAAATCGAATCCCTAATTCGAAAACCCCAAACCGGGACGTTTGAAACACGTGTAAAAAAAAATGGGTAACTGTCCATGTTTTTCAAAACTTTTGTGGGAAATGATTAGGTATGATGATTTAGAATAGAATGTCGAAGAAAAGGAGTGTATAAAGCAGTAAATAAGTGCTTAAAATCGATACCCTATTTCGAAAACTCAAAATCGGGACGTTTGAAACACGTGCTAAAAAAATCGAGAAACTGTCCACGTTTTAAGAAACTTTTGTGGGGAATGATTAGGCATGATGATTTAGAACAGAATGTCAAAAAACAAAGTGTATAAAGCAATAAAAAAGTGCTTAAAATCGAAACCCTAATTCGGAAATCCCAAACCGAGACGTTTGAAAAACGAGCTAAAAAACCGAGTAACTGTACATGTTTATAAATTTTTTTGTGGGAAACGATTAGGCATGATGATTTAGAATAGAATGTCGAAGAAACAGAGTGTATAAAGCAGTAAAAAAGTGCTTGAAATCGTAACCCAAATTCAGAAACCCCAAACCGGGACGTTTGAAACACGTGCTAAAAGCACCGAGTAACTGTCCATGTTTTTCGAAACTTTTGTGGGGAATGATTAGGCATGATGATTTAGAATAGAATGTCAAAGAAACGGAGTGTATAAAGCAGTAAAAAAGTGCTTAAAATTGAACCCTAATTCGAAAACCCCAAACCGGGGCGTTTGAAACACGTGGTAAAATAACCCAATAACTGTCCATATTTTTCGAAACTTTTGTTGGGAATAATTAGGCTTGATGATTTAGTATAGAATGTCGAAGAAACGGAGTGTATAAAGCAGTGAAAAAGTGCTTCAAATCGAAAACCTAATTCGGAAACCCCAAACCGGGACGTTTGAAACACGTGCTAAACAAACCAAGTAACTTTCCATCTTTTAATAACCCTATTTGGGAATGATTAGGCATGATTATTAAGAATAGAATGTTGAAGAAGTGGAGTGTATAAAGCAGTAAAAAAGTGCTTGAAATCGTAACCCAAATTCGGAAACCCCAAACCGGGACGTTTGAAACACGTGCTAAAAAACCGAGTAACTGTCCATGGTTTTCAAAACTTTAAAGGGGAATAATTAGCATGATGATTTAGAATAGAATGTCGAAGAAACGGAGTGTATAAAGCAGTAAAAAAGTGCTTGAAATCGTAACCCAAATTCGGAAACCCCAAATCGGGACGTTTGAAACACGTGCTAAAAAACCGAGTAACTGTCCATGGTTTTCAAAACTTTAAAGGGGAATAATTAGGCATAATGATTTAGAATAGAATGTCGAAGAAACGGAGTGTATAAAGCAGTAAAAAAGTGCTTGAAATCGTAACCCTAATTCGGAAACCCCAAATAGGGACGTTTGAAACAAGTGCTACAAAAACCGAGTAACTATCCATGTTTTTGAAACTTTTATGGGAATGATTAGGTATGATGATTTAGAAGAGAATGTCAAAGAAACAGAGTGTATAAAGTAGTAAAATTTGCTTAAAATCGAAATCCTAATTCGGAAACCCCAAACCGGGATGTTTGAAACACGTGCTAAAAAAACCGAGTAACTGTCCATGTTTTAAAAACCTTTTGTGGGGAATGATTAGGCATTTTGATTTCAAATAGAATGTTGAAGAAACGGAGTGTATAAAGCAGTTAAAAAGAGCTTCAAATCGAAAACCTAATTCGAAAACCCCAAACCGGGACGTTTGAAACACGTGCTAAAAAAACCTAGTAACTGTCCATGTTTTCGGAAACTTTTGTGAGGAATGATCAGGCATGATGATTTAGAATAGAATTTTGAAAAACGGAGTGTATAAAGCATTAAAAAAGTGCTTAAATTCGAAACACTAATTCGGAGACCCCAAACCGGGACGTTTGAAACACGTGCTACAAAAATCGGGGAACTGTCCATGTCTTTCGAAACTTTTATGGGGAATTATTAGGCATACTGATTAGAATAGAATGTCGAAGAAACGGAGTGTATAAAGCAGTAAAAAAATGCTTAAAATCGAAATCGTAATTCTGAAACCCCAAACCGGGACGTTTGAAACAGGTGCTAAAAAAATTGAGTAACTGTCCATGTTTTAAGAATCTTTGTGGGGAATGATTAGGAATGATGATTTAGAACAGAATGTCGAAGAAATAGAGTGTATAAAGGAGTAAAAAAGTGCTTAAAATCGAAACCCTAATTCGGAAACTCGAAACTGGGACGTTTGAAACACGTGCTAAAATAATCCAGTAACTGTCCATGTTTTTCGAAACTTTCATGGGGAATGATTAGGCATGATGATTTAGAATAGAATGTCGAAGAAACAGAGGGTATAAAGCAGTAAAAAAATGCTTGAAATCGTAACCCTAATTCGGAAACCCCAAACCGGTACGTTTGAAATAAGTACCACAAAAACCGAGTAACTGTCCATGTTTTTCGACACTTTTATGGGGAATGATTAGGCATGATGATTTAGAAGAGAATGTCAAAGAAACCGAGTGTATAAAGCAGTAAAAAGTGCTTAAAATCGAAATCCTAATTCGGAAACCCCAAACCGGAACGTTTGAAACACGTGCTAAAAAAACCGAGTAACTGTCCATGTTTTAAGAACCTTTTGTGGGGAATGATTAGGCATGATGATTTAGAATAGAATGTCGAAGAAACGGAGTGTATAACGCTGTAAAAAAGTGCTTAAAATTGAACCCTAATTCGGAAACCCCAAATTGGGACGTTTGAAACACTTGCTATAAAAACTGAGTAACTGTCCATGTTTTAAGAAACTTTTGTGGGGAATGCTTACGCATGATGATTTAGAATTGAATGTCGAAGAAACGGAGTGTATAAAGCACTAAAAAAATGTTTAAAATCGAAATCCTAATTCGGAAACCCCAAACCGGGACGTTTGAAACACGTGCTAAAAAACTTATTAATTGTCCATGTTTTAAGAACTTTTTTTGGGGAATGATTAGGCATGACGATTTAGAATAGAATGTCGAAGAAATGGAGGGTATAAAGCAGTAAAAAAGTGCTTAAAATCCAAACCCTAATTCATAAACCCCAAACCAGGCCGTTTGAAACACGTGCTAAAAAAACCGACTAACTGTCCATGTTTTAAGAAACTTTTGTGGGGAATGCTTAGGCATGATGATTTAGAATAGAATTTTGAAGAAACGGAGTGTATAAAGCACTAAAAAAGTGCTTCAAATCGAAACCCTAATTAAGAAACCCCAAACTGGGACGTTTGAAACACGTGCTATAAAAACCGATAAATTGTCCATGTTTTTCGAAAATTTTATGAGAAATGATTAGCCATGATGATTAAGAATAGAATGTCGAAGAAACGGAGTGTATAAATCAATAAAAAAGTGCATAAAATTGAAACCCTAATTCAGAAACCCCAAATCGGGACGTTTGAAACACGTGCTAAAAAACTGAGTAACTGTCCATGTTTTTCGCAACTTTTTTAGGGAATGACGAGGCATGATGATTTAGAATAGAATTTCGAAGAAACGGAGTGTAGAAAGCAGTAAAAAAGTGCTTAAAATCGAAACCCTAATTCGAAAACCCCAAACCGAGACGTTTGAAACTCGTGCTAAAAAAACCAAGCAACCGTACATGTTTTTCAAAACTTTTGTGGGGAATTATTAGGCACGATGTTTTAGAATAGAATTTTGAAGAAATGGAGTTTATAAAGCAGTAAAAAAGTGCTTCAAATTGAAACCTTAATTCGGAAAACCCAAATCGGGACGTTGAAACACGTGCTAAAGAAACCGAGTAACTATACATGTTTTAAGAAACTTTTTTGGGGAAGGATTAGGCATGATGATTTAGAATGGAATGTTGAATAAAAAGAGTGTATAAAGCAGTAAAAAAGTGCTTAAAATCGAACCCTATTTCGGAAACTGCAAACTGGGACGTTTCAAACACGTTCTAAAAAACCGATAAACTGTCCATGTTTTTCGAAAATTTTGTGGGAAATGATTAGCCATGATGATGAAGAATAGAATGTCGAAGAAACGGAGTGTATAAAGCAGTAAAAAAGGGCTTAAAATTGAAACCCTAATTCAGAAACCCCAAACCGGGACGTTTGAAACACGTGCTAAAAAACCAAGTAACTGTTCATGTGTTTCGAAACTTTTGTAGGGAATGATGAGGCATGATGATTTAGAATAGAATTTTGAAGAAACGGAGTGGATAAAGCAATAAAAAAGTTTTTAAAATCGAAACCCTAATTCGGAAACCTCAAACCAAGACGTTTGAAACATGTGCTAAAGAAACCGAGTAACTTTCCATGTTTTAAGAAACTTTTGTGAGGAATGATTAGGCATGATGATTTAGAATAGATTGTCGAAGAAACAGTGTGTATAAAGCAGTAAAAAAGTGCTTAAAATCGAACCCCTAATTCGGAAACCCCAAACCGGGACATTTGAAACACATGCTAAAATAACCGAGTAACTGTCCATGTTTTTGAAACATTTGTGGGGAATGCTTAGGCATGATGATTTAGAATAGAATGTCAAAGAAACGGAGTGTATAAAGCACTAAAAAAATGCTTAAAATCGAAATCATAATTTGGAAACCCCAAACCGGGACGTTTGAAACACGTGCTAAAAAACTTATTAATTGTCCATGTTTTAAGAACTTTTTTTGGGGAATAATTAGGCATGACGATTTAGAATAGAATGTCGAAGAAATGGAGGGTATAAAGCAGTAAAAAAGTTCTTAAAATCGAAACCCTAATTCAAAAACCCCAAACCGGGCCGTTTGAAACACGTGCTAAAAAAACCGACTAACTGTCCATGTTTTAAGAAACTTTTGTGAGGAATGCTTAGGCATGATGATTTAGAATAGAATTTCGAAGAAACGGAGTGTATAAAGCACTAAAAAAGTGCTTCAAATCGAAACCCTAATTCGGAAACCCCAAACCGAGACGTTTGAAACACGTGCTATAAAAACCGATAAACTGTCCATGTTTTTCAAAAATTTTATGGGAAATGATTAGCCATGATGATGAAGAATAGAATGTCGAAGAAACGGAGTGTATAAAGCAGTAAAAAAGAGCTTAAAATTGAAACCCTAATTCAGAAACCCCAAATCGGGACGTTTGAAACACATGCTAAAAAACCAAGTAACTGTTCATGTTTTTTGAAACTTTTGTAGGGAATGATGAGGCATGATGATTTAGAATAGAATTTTGAAGAAACAGAGTGGATAAAGCAATAAAAAAGTGTTTAAAATTGAAACCCTTATTCGGAAACCTCAAACCAAGACGTTTGAAACACGTGCTAAAGAAACCGAGTAACTTTCCATGTTTTAAGAAACTTTTGTGAGGAATGATTAGGCATAATGATTTAGAATAGATTGTCGAAGAAACAGTGTGTATAAAGCAGTAAAAAAGTGCTTAAAATTGAACCCCTAATTCGGAAACCCCAAACCGGGAAGTTTGAAACACATGCTAAAATAACCGAGTAACTATCCATGTTTTTTGAAACTTTTATGGGAAATGATTAGGCATGATGATTAAGAATAGAATGTCGAAGAAACGGAGTGTATAAAGCAGTAAAAAAGTGCTTAAAATCGAAACCCTAAACCGGGTCGTTTGAAACACGGGCTAAAAAAATCCGAGTAACTATCCATGTTTTAAGAAACTTTTTTGGGGAATGATTAGGCATGATGATTAAGAATAGAATGTCAACGAAACGGAGTGTATAAAGCAGTAAAAAAGTGCTTAACATCGAAAAAAATGTTTCGTTCCTCCTTCCAACTAACGTCTCTAGTTGATCAATACAGATATATGTGGACCAATTAACCCCGAGTCCTTCAGCGAAAATAGGTATTTCATTTCCTTTATCGATGATCACTCACGGAAAACTTGGGCTTACTATCTAAAAGGAAAATCCAAGGCATTCGAGGTGTTAAAAAATTTCAAAGTAATGGTGGAGAAGGAAACTGGTAGACACATCAAAGCTGTACGATCCGATAGATGTGGCTAGTATACTTCGACGTCTTTCATGGAGTACTGCGAGGAGCAAGGCATAAGGTGATTTTTAACCGCACCGTACACCCCTCAATAAAATGGTGTGGCCGAGAGAAAGAACTGGGCCATTCTCGACATGGTTATCTCAATGCTTAAGAGAAAAAGGATGTCGAAGGAATTTTGGGCAGAAGCCGTGCAATGCACCATCTACGTACAAAATCGATGTCCACATGCAAAGTTAGATGATCAAACACCACAAGAGGCTTGGAATGGACAAAAGCAAAAGGTATATCTTTATTTGATATGATGAGAAGACAAAAGGATAATGGCTACTTGACCCGATCAGTAAGATGATGATAGTGAGTCACAATGTGCGAGTAAATGAAGCAAGCGAATGGGATTGGAACAATTCGACGGATGTCAACATCGAAGTAGGAGAATCATCAGTCGCTACACCAACAGACTCAGAAATTTTTAATGATGAAGATGAACCACGACAACCCAAAATGCGGAGTTTGCGAGTTTTGCATGACTCAACTAATGAGGTACATCTTGTATGTCTTATTGCAGATGCTGAAAATATCAGCTTTGAAGAGGCGGTGCGAGACACGAAGTGGCAAACCGATTCATCGCAACAACACATGGGAAGTGACAAAATTACCGGTAGGAAGTCAGCCCATAGGTGGGAAGTGGGTATTCAAGAAAAAGATGAATGCTCAAGGCGAGATTGAACGGTACAAGGCGCGACTTGTTGCGAAGGGATACAAGCAAAAGGTGGGAATCGACTATGACGAAGTGTTTGTTCCCGTCGCTAGAATTTCCCAAGCAGCCTAATTCAAATGGCCGATTTTTCAAATGGATGTCAAGTCAGCATTCTTGAATGGTGTGCTTAAAGAAGAAGTATACCTCGAACAACCTCCTGGGTATGTGAAAATTGGAGAAGAGAAGAAGGTACTAAAATTGAAGAAGGCGCTTTACGGGTTGAAACAAGCACCACGAGGATGGAATACTCGTATCGACACATACTTCAAGGAGAACGGGTACAAGCAATGTCCCCACGAACATTCACATTATACAAAGAAGAGTGGAGGCGATGTGATACTTGTCGCTCTCTATGTCGATGACCTCATCTTCTCAGGCAACAATAATTTAATGATAGAAGAGTTCAAAAGCACAATGACGCGAGAATTTTAGATGACAGACTTGGGCTTGTTAAAGTTTTTCCTCGGTTTAGAGGTTAAACAAGGAGAAACATGTATTTTTATATCATAGGAGAAATATGCAAAGGAAATTTTGAAGCAGTACAAGATGAAAAATTGCAACCCGGTATCTACACCAATGGAACCAGGTGCAAAGCTCTCAAAGTACGATGAAGGAGAACGAGTTAGATGCAAATAGGTACAGAAGCCTGGTGGGAAGCCTTCGCAATCTTACATGCACAAGGCTAGATCTTTCATTATGTGTTGGCATAATAAGTCGGTTCATGGAGGAGCCAATTTATTCACATTGAAAAGCGTTGAAGCTAGTTCTCGATACGTCCAATGAACATTGTCACTTGAGTTATTCTACTGAAAAACAGAATATTACAAGTTAGTCGATTACTCTAACAGTGATTGGTGCAGAGACATAGACGATCGAAAAAGTACATCGGGTTATGTATTCTTCATGGGCAACACAGCATTTACTTGGCTTTCAAAGAAGCAACCGATCGTGACACTCTCGACGTGTGAAGCTGAGTATGTAGCAGCATCTTGATGTGTGTGTCACGTAATATGGCTTAGAAACTTGTTGAGTAAGATGGAGAAAAAGCATCGAGGTGCAACCGTAATACAAGTTGACAACAAATCAACAATTGAGTTGGCCAAGAACCTAGTAAACCGTGAAAGAAGCAAACACATTGACGTTTGATTAAATTTAATCTGAGATCATGTGAAGGAAGGAAACGTGAAATTGCTACATGTGGCAAGTCAGGATCAAGTTAAGGACATCTTTACAAAACCGCTACCAAAAGTACTTTTTGACAAATACAAGAAGACGATTGGCATGGCAGACGACAAGAGCATTGAAGTTTATGTGGGGGAGTTTTGTTGGGAATAAACTTAAATGAAAAAAGAAGAGAAGGGTAGTTTTTTATTTTGTTAAACTTAGTAAGACTTTTGAAATTTGAGTGAAAAGGCCAAAGAAAATATAAAGGGCCAAGAATCATTCCAGGAGAAAATAGGTGATGGAATAACTAATTTTATATCGTAGAAACCCTATAAATTGATTCGTTTTTATTGTAAAATGCAAGAGGCAGAGAGCAAGAACAAGAGACAGAAAGCAAAGTGTACAGTGTAATAGAAAATAGCTTTTTCATAATTTCTTTTGTCCCCTTGTCTCTCCCGTCTTGACACCTCCTTCATAGGTTCGTGAGAGTTATTTAAACAAGTTGATTTCAGAGCGAGCATCTATTTTCTACAAGTTGGTATGAGAGCCATTGTTATTTTCAACAAACTCAAAATCCCTAATCAAATTCATGACTTTTATTGCATGAATCCTCTCATCTCCTTCATATTCCGCCTTGAGGTAATCCCAGATTTCCTTTGCTGTTTTGAGAGACATTATTCGCATGAAGATCATTTGAGATATGGCTGCAAATAGGCAAGCTTTTGTCTTTGATTTTCTTGTCTTCTTTTCCTTATGTGCTTTGGTTTTTGCTACAATAGGATTTGCTGGAAGTGGAGGGACCTCGTAATCCTCTTCTATTGCTTCCCAAAGATCCAAAGCCTCCAAATAAGTCTCCATACGAACTTTTCACATTTGATAATTGTCTCCATCGAAGACTGGCGGTGCAACAGCTAAAAAACTGGATTCTCCTTCCATTTTGATCTCACAGATCCTTAAAAAGACGGCTTTGATACCAATTTGTTAGTGAAAGAACGAGTGATTGAATGGTTGAGGAGAAAATTGTATTATGAAGACCAAGAAAGGTCTAAATATATAGAGAATATAAAAAGATATTAAAAAAGCTACCTAGAAATCTGCAGTAACAAACCAGTAAAAAAATTAAAACTAAATCAACTCCTAACTACAACGAGATTTAATTAGATATTAGCTGATAGCAATCTAAATAAACACGTGATCTTTAACAGTCCAATTGATGATACAAAGGCTATTTCTCTTACAATTTCATAATTATTTCATCTCTTGCATCATCTTAGGGTTGTTGGTTGCCTACGCTCGTTATTTGGTTGTCATAGTCTATATTTATTAAACGAAAGGTCTCCCACATTAGGGTAGTCGTAGTGGGGACCGACACTACTACAGGCATCGATGGTGCCACTTGTGGTACTCTAGGTAGTGACAAGGCTAGGCCTATACGACCCTAATTTTCCTAATCAAATATAGATACTACTACATGCATGACATGGCTAATACGTGTGGAAAAGTCTATGAAAATATTTCATAAACGATGTCGTGGACTTAAACATTCATAATAAATTCATTAAAACAATATTTCTATGAACAATATAGCAAAAAATAGCTAATGTGAATTTAAATGAGATAAAAAAAAAAATAAGGCGATGGCGTGATATAACCTAAGGACTACTAAAACAAACATGAACACAATACCCTAGCTTTGATCTCATGGCCTTCACCGCGACGCCGTCACATCCATACGAGAGTACCTTACCTGTACCTAAAAAAGAAGAGTAACATGTGACTTAGTATTTTAAGAAATAATCCATAAGTAACCCCACTGTTGAAGTAAGAAAAATGCAATCAAATGCAATATGGTGGGACCTATCATTTCATAAAACCATCATGACATGACTTTAAACTCAGTCCGGGCAGAGTTGAATGTGTAGTACTTTTATACACACAGCCCACGCACGTGCACATAGTCTCACCAGATAGACTCATGTATATATTCCCTAGGCCTCATTCATCGGGTTAATGCACGCTCATGCTACCGAAAACCACATGGAGAAAGGACCCACGTAATATCACGACAAAAATAGATATCGTAATGTACGCATTCGTATTAATCACAATGGAAAAGTCTCCTGGTGCAAATGACGCACATAAATGCATGAGGTCCCCATAGCTTAAAACCATGACATAAGTTTATGATTCAAGTCATACCTCCATTCATTCATGACATACCAAGTTTGTGAGACATGCATCCATAATAATTGTCATATCTTCCCTAATTAACATAATTTACATAGCTTGGTGTATGAAGTTTTATGCATCATATAATCAATATCATAAATATAATTCCACAAGATGGTAACATGATATGGTCGTATTATAGCATAGCTTATAACAATACATAATACGACATAGCGTAATTTATAACATAGCATAGCATCACATAATACATGCAAACAATCATAGTAATGACATGTGCAGGGTTCACTAAATTTCTTGAGTTGATGTTCGTTTTATCCTACTCGTTGAGGAATAGTTCCAAAACTAACTCCAAATCGACTTCCTCCATTTTCTTTTTTCTTCATCATGTTCTCCAAATTGGCGTTGGCTAGAAATAAAAGAAATGATAGTATGAAGATTGAGAAATAACACACACATCTTAAGCTTGGAATAACTCTAGGAACTTCTCCATCATCATTTTCATGTGATAAATGTTATCTCTCTAATGTGCAATTTCATCACTTATCGAGCTAAAATCTATATAGATATTTTTTTTCTTTACTCAAGCTTTTGTCTAACTGCAAAGGCTCATAATATATCACTAGAGTCTTGTCGATCATGTACTTACCGAGCATAAACACATGGAACACATGAAGTAGGGTAAGCATTCTTGTATTGAGAAGTAAATTTGTATTTGTTTCAAGATCCTTATGTGTAGTAATGACTTAATTTAAAATAATTATAAATTCAACCTCTTAATTTTTAAAATCTACTTTAATTAAAAGAATTAAATTTATTTCACATGAAATTAAAATTATAAATATGAAACCTATCTTTTTAATAAAATGTAGACTATTAACCAAAATGAACATATATCATTGGATTGGATTATATCATTGACTATAATGTTTGATTTGAATTTAAAAATAAATAAATAAATATATGGATATTAATTTCTTGTAGGTCGATTTCATTCAGTTTTTTTTTTTTTTTTTTTACTTTAATTTATTAGTCGTAATGGTCCCTCACGTAAATAACTGATATGAACCGTTATGACATTTTCATCGATAGTTGACATATACATTCATTGTTCAACAATTTATTTAACTTGCGTTTACTGTTTCGATCATAAAGAAAAATATAATTAAAAAAAACTTATACAAAGATAAATATTTAACCTAAACATTATTTCTAAATTATGATTAGTAGAAATTTAAGTTTAGTTATTGACATGCAAAACTACAATATTTGAATAGTTAAAGAGAAACTATTGGTAGAGTTGATATGGCTTTTTTGGGATTGATTAAGAATGAACAACAAAGGAAATATAATGTTTTTTAATGGATCAAATCTTGAAGGTTTGACTTTTAATGTATAATTGCAAGTGGAGAATAAAGTTTAAATTAAGAGTACAAAAAAAAGGAAGAAATAAAAGTCATTAAATTGACTAATTAATGTTTTTATATTTGATTATGCAATGTATTGATTGGTGGAGTTCTAGGATATGTCACACACCTCTCTTTGCTTGTCCATTACTTTGACTTGCTTTTAAGTAAATTGTCTTGGAGTGATGCCTTCCCATTTTTCAAGTTCTTCTTTTTTCTTTTTTTGATATATTTTAATTATAAACTTTCTATTTTCCATCATTCATATGAATTCTAGCAAATCATTAGTAATATTAGATTAAATTTATATCACTAGCCAATTTGGAAACAGAGATCCACTGTAAATTTAGAATACATGAGAACAGAATGAAAAGGGCAAACGGAACAAAAAAAAATTAGGGAATTAAAAACCACAAACTAAATATAGAGGGAAAGGTAAATGCTAAATACAGAGTAGTAAAGGCGAGAATAACTTAAATAGTTGTATATACTTCTCTTTCTACCACAATAACCATGGAAATTAAGATTTTTAATAAAAATATAATTATTGATTATATTTCAAGACTTTTAACAATGGACCCATGTAAATGAGAAAAATAATTTTGTAGATTTCAAATTTGAAACTGATGTCATGGGCTCACATAGGTTGACTCGGATTTCAAAGGACGGAATCAAACATTCATTAAAGATATATTCGTGGCAACGATTTAAGCTAGCCAAGTTAGTGAACTTACTATCGGTATGGTTATATTTGCTGTTGACACGTGCCCCGTGATTCTGCACGTGTCATATATATTAATATGTGTGAATTGTCTGTGGATCGATATGCTTCTTATTTGTCATGTATATGTTATAATATGTGAATTGTTTAATAATAATTACGGTACGATGTGTTCAATGATATGTTTGAGATAGGATACGAGAAGGATGCACAAAACGAAATGTAACGATAGGAGTAAAATACGTTCATGAAACATTAAGGTTAGGTTACATACTGGAGTGATATGGATAAGAGAGATTGATGGAAGAATACAGTTAGGCTACGGGTAGAAAGGGATAGGTTTGTGATAAATTGATAGAACGATAGCGTTAGGTTAAGTTCTTGTGATGAGATGACTAAGGTACGTTAACGTAATGATATGTCTGTGATAAGTAAAGAACGTTAAGGCTATGATAAGTTAGAGAACGATATGACTATGAAGTGTTTATGTTATGACTCGTTTATGATATCAGACATTGTGATGCAATATGTTATGGTATGATGTGTATATGATGAAATGTTATGTTAAAAGCATAGAACATTATGTTAGGTCTCCTAAATTGTGTGTATACAGCACGATATGAATGACATGAAATTACGATAAATGACATGAAGTATAACCCAGTTAGAATTATGTATGATTTGAGAATTGAAGGATGAGAAACGATATGACATGAATGATGGACGATATTTGAAACGATATGAAAAATGATATGATACGTACATAATGCTAGCGGGGTTGTATTAAAGGATAATGAAAATGGAAAAGTTTTGGGACCTCATGCATTATGTGTGCTCATGCATTTGGGACGGATACCCCTATCCCATCACGAGGGTACGGACGCGTACATCCAATGGCAGGACAACGATCGTTATGTCTGCATAGCGCTGCCGTGACGGTTACTAGTTCTAGCGAGTGTCTGGCCTAAGGGGCTCCCAGAGTATGCCCACCGGGTAAGGAAGGTGGCCCAGGAGTGTGCGAATTAGCTGGTGAGCCCATACTCGCACGTATGGGCTGTGTGTAGTACTAGTATATGGTACACGTCCAAAATTATCCGTTACGACAGCATCATAGGGAAAATGAAACGAAAGATAGGTCTCATCATTTCATTGCATGTGATTGTTGCATTTAACCCGAATAGTGGGGTCACTTGCTGAGTATTTCTTTAAATACTCAAGCCATATGCTACTACATTTTTCAGGTTAAGGCAAGGCATTCCGGTACGGTTGACGACGACATCGCAACTCGAGACCAAGGCACATGCAGAGGGTAGTGGTATTTATTTTCTTAGACTTGGCTAGAATAAGATGTTTTTAACTTAAACTCTTATTCATTTTATTTAAGTCTTTTGTTGTGTCGTTTTAAAGATGTTTTCAAAACACGTAAGTCCATTACTTTGTTTTAAAATAATGGTCATGTTTTATGGAATTCAAATAAAGTCTTCCGCATTCAATGTTTATGGTACGTATATAGTAGCGACCTTAAATTAAGCAGAAAATTTCGGGTCGTTACAGCGCACATGCGCACATGGACCGTTAAGGATGAACTCGTTTACATACCCCTAAGGCTTGACTCGTTGGGTTAAATGTGCTGACTCGCCGAACACCACAGAGGGAAAGACCCACATGATATCATGACGAACATAAATATCGAAAGTACACATATGTACTAACATAACGGAGATGTATCATGATGCACAACATACCGAAATGCGTGAGGTCCCAATGACTTAAAATCAGTAAGAATCATTTCATTTATCCTTTTATTCATGTCATTGTACACATACGAGACATGTATGCATAGTATTCATCATGGCTTTCATCATGCATCATCATTAGTATAATATAATCTATAACATGCCTTTACTTTACATGACATGACATGACATGACATGACATGACATTAAGTATACAACATATTTTAGTTCTTGCTTGGTACAAAATTTAATTCTAAAACTAAAACGTGATCCCCTAGTTCAAATTTGAACTATTGCTACAAAATTAACACAATGAACAAAAAGAGGGTTCAAGAATAGCATTTACTCAGATGACCTCCTTAAATGGCGATTCTTCCTTCAAAAAATTGATGTTGATATCCAACGCAAATTAGACCATTGATCCAATAACTCACTTCTATTTACGGTATATTTTTTTTCAAAACTTTGTTTTACTCCTTTAATTACATTCTACCCCTTAAGTAACATTAATCATCTAATTAAGACTTTGTTTATGATTGTATCTACTAATCCTAGAAATAAGATTATTTACTAAATATTTTTTATAATCAATATTTTCTATTTTTTAGGTAAAGGCAAAGAAATCTTAAGCAGCACAGTGATTGCTATAGAAGTTGGGAGAGACTTTCGATAGTGTTTTGTTTATATTTCAATTTTTCATTCTTTTAATATCTTATTCAAACATGTTTTTATTTGAAACAAGGATGGGTTTCATGCTATCGAAGTTTAACCGTCCAATATATGTTTTAAAATTCATTTTTGGGATCCTAAATAAAAGTCTAATATTTTTTTTTTTTTTAGATCTTTTATCTTATAACCATTTTCATCTTAAGTAAACTTTAAAAGATTTTCAAAGCATGCATGTAATAACAATCTTAGTCTTGTCATGTTTTAGAAGTTGTACTGTTATGTCATACTAACATCAATATATATCAAAACTCATTGTTAACATATATTTATCCGCTTTGACTCATTATATATCGCCGCCAATTTTACAATTTACTAGGGAGAGGTTTCCACACCCTTATAAAAAAAAATGTTTCGTTACTCCATCAAAATGACGTGGAATCTCATAGTTATATTTAAAAAAAAATCATATTATATTTGTAAAAATTATTTGTGCTAAAAATAATCTCTAGATTATCATCTATTACCCATTTGTCTGGAAGGGTTCTATCAAATATTATTTTCCAACCATACAAACCACAATAATTCATTTTAAAAAGTATTTGATATCTTATTATCGAACATCACTTGGTCTAGTTTGTAGGCCATTTGACATTTTTATAATACTTTAAAAAAAGACAAACTAATTAAAAACCCATCTCTCAAATCAATTCCTCAAAACTTAATAAACTAACTCAAAGAGTTAGGTGTTTCATATCCAGCAATTTATAAGGAATTTTTGTTTTTAAATACAACAAATTCCCAAACCCCATTTATAAAAACCCTAACCCTTCTCATAATTCTTCACGAGTCATCCCACAAACCTACAAACCCTTCAATATCTCTCCACTAATGGCTTCCAAGCTCTCTTCACCCATTGCCCTCCTCCTCCTCAACCTCCTCTTCTTCACTATGGTAAGCTCCACCTATGTCCCTTGCCCACCGCCGCCACCCAAGCCCCACAAGCCCACCCTGTCAAGGCAGCAACCATCACTCCCCAAGTGCCCCAGGGACACCCTCAAGCTCGACGTCTGCACCGACTTGCTGGACGATCTAGTGCACTTAGTGATCGGCTCACCACCAAAATCCCCATGCTGCACCCTAATCCAAGGCCTTGTTGACCTGGAAGCTGCTGTGTGCCTTTGCACTGCGGTGAAGGCCAGAGCCTTGGGTCTCAAGATTGACCTCTCAGTTTCCCTCAGCTTGCTTTTGAACTACTGTGGAAAGAAGGTTCCATCCGGCTTCCAATGCGCTGCTTGAAACCAAATCCTTTCATTTCCGTTTCTTGTTTCTTCTTCAATTTTCCATTTCAATGTCATGTTTAAATAATTAGTTTGGTCGTACATCGTGTTATGATGGGTTTGGAAATCTTCTCAGAATTCCACCATCTTTTTATAGTTTCATTACAATGCAATGTAACATAATGGTACGTAGTTTTTTTTTTCAAATGAACAATGTTGTTCGTCTATTCTTGTGTCTTATTACAAATTTGACGATGCATATGTTTGAAACCTCAAATCTTGTTTCACCTGTGTTACTTGCATGAAATCATAAACATATTCTAGTTTCAATAAAGTTATTATTGTTGTTTATTCAGTAAAGATTGTTATTGAATAAAGTGAACTTTACGATCATCAATCTAAATCCAATAAACTAAGAACACTCTGGCTATAATATGATTACTTGAACTATATGTAGAGACATAAGAGTGGATCAAGTTCAAGTATATAGTCAAAATGATCTATAGTATAAGGATAAGGCTGGGTACCTTATTATGGGGACACTATGGATGCGGCCCACTTTTGTATATGATATAAACAATGTGATCACTAAATTGTACATGTGGAGACATTGGAGTGGGGGCGTCCTATGCAATGAGTATTGCATAAGATCGGACCATGAAGAAAACCACTCTCACTTTATAATGTCGTTTACTATTGAGACTGATTTTCTTTTCATTCGATAACCTAGGTAACTCGGTTTTAATCCTGAGCTAACCATGAACTCCTGTTTATTCGAAATTATCCTTAGATTTGCATGGGTGAGAGTGGCTCTAGTTCGCCGACTCAATAGGCCTCCCGTTTCAGGGGTAAGACTGGGTGAATGGCTGGGGACGTGGGGTGCAAGATGGAATTCACTCCTACCCACTTTTAGGGATAGAAGAGGGGTAGTTCCCTTAAGCACTGACTCAAGGTCTTGAACAAGGGGCCCCACCCTCTCATTAGCATGAGAGGGATTCGGTTTACTGGTTGGACCACAAACCAATTGTTCATTAGAGGATCAGTGAGACATAAGGAACAAGAAGTAACTTTAGGGGTAAAACGGTAAATTGACCCAGCTCTAGTTACGAACAACCTGTGAGGGATCGACTTACTAATCATGGTTATACCAAATGGACAGAAATATATCTACAGTGAGGAGAGTGCAACTACTAGGCTATAGTGGAGTGTTCTAGTAGTTAACGAATGTTGGTTAACAAGGTTAATGAGTTTAACCGGTTAATCTTGGATCGTTGGAGCCCGTGATCTATAGGTCCATTAGGTCCCTCTGCTAGCTCATATCGGACTAAATCATAGAACAGTGTGACGAGTGAGTTCGAAATGTTCGAATTCAAATTAGGGAATATGCGCTACATATACGATATATTTAACCGCATTTTTGTTTTATTTACGAATTAAACAAAAAGAGAGAATCTAAGATATTTAAATAAGATTTAAATATCTTAATCAATTATGTGTCGGAATTGATTGGGATTGACATTTGGATTAATATTAAACATTAATTAAATAGTTTAATTAATCATTTAATGTTACTTTAATTTGAAATTCATTATTCAAATTAATTGTTGAATTAAAATGAAGAAAGTCAAAATGTTGACTCCATTTAATGAAAAATTGTGGAATTTTGAGGTGTCAAAATTTGGTTTAACCAAACTTGCATGCTTGCCAAATAAACCCAACAAGTTTGAGTGGAATTTTGAGTGTCAAAATTTGGTCAACTCAAACATGCATGCTTGCCACATAATCCCAAACATTTGAGTGGAATTTTATGTTTCAAAATTTGGTGATCTCAAATTTGTATGAACATGCAAACATGACTCTTTAAATAGAGTGATCATGGTGCATGGAAGATCTTCTTCTTCTTGGTGAAAAACATTGAGAAAAACCTCTCAAAAACACTCTCTTCACATATACAAAATCCCTCCCAAGTTTAGTCACTCACCGGATTCCACAATCTCGTTCCAACGCTGGAGGATAGTGGAGAAGACACTAGTGGTGGTTCGAAACCGGTTCGTGAGGAAAAAGGAGTTTGAACTACAAAAGGTAAGTATCTAAAATCATAATTGATGTTCTAAAAGTGATGTTCACTCATTAAGTTTTAATACTTATGAACATGCTAGTTATTTACTATAATTGATGTTCTAAAAGTGCCAAGATCCAAATTGCTTCCGCATGTGCTATATTAACACCATCAGATGATAAATGTAGAGACCTCAATTTAATGAAAATATGGATGTCAGTGTAACAGTCCAAGTACGCCGCTAGTAGATATTATCCGTTTTGAATCGTTATGTATCGCCGTCAACCTTTTAAAACATGTTTGTTAGGGAGAGGTTTTCACATTCCTATAAAGAATGCTTTGTTCTCCTCTCCAACTGACGTGGGATCTCACAATCCACCCCCTTGGGGGCCAGCGTCTTTGTTGGCACACCGCTCGGTGTCTGGATCTGGTGCCATTTGTAATAGCCTAAGCTCACCGTTAGCAGGGATTATCTACTTTGGCCCGTTACGTATCACCGTTAGTCTCACGGTTTTAAAATGTGTCTGTGAGAGATGTTTCCACATTATTTTAAGAAATGTTTCGTTCTCTTTTTCAACCGACGTGAGATCTCATAGTCCATGGGAACTTTTGAAAAATTTATGAAAATATTTAAACGGTCGCATAAGAATTTACTATTTTAAACGAGGAATAGGGTTATTATTAATATTATGTGTTGATATTTTTATAAAATATAAGGTCAATTTTATACGATATGATTAAAAAGTGGATCTGGTTGACAATATTAGATATCGACATACTAATGAAAAAAAATACAATGGTCCGTGTCAATACTCTCGGTCAATGAAAAGCAAATTGTAGAGATAATTGCTACATTTTTCATTTTCTTTTCTTTATTTATTTATTTAATTATTTATAGATCCAACTTTAATTTTAATTTTGAAAAAGATGATGAATAATTAGTGGTTCACTCATCTCCACAATTTTTTTTTTCCAATAATTATTTATAACAACCTTTTCATAATTTTTGAATTGTTAGCCATTAAAATTCATATTAATTACATCATCATATGCCTCTTTTATCTCGAGTCAATAATAAGTATTTTAATATATTTAAAATTGTAAAATAGGTTTTTTTTTTATTAATTTAATTTTTTAGTATTTTTGTTTTATATATATATATTTTTTTTTCAAAATTATCTATTGATATTGACATTTCCATAAAATTGAGACTTCGATATTTTGTTGTCAACATTAACATTTGAAACATTAGTGTTAAGTAACTAATTTTGATATCTAACCTAAGGGCTATAACTTGAATAGAAAATGCAACTATCATACCTTCATTCTCATAGCCTATATAGTGACCCTACATGGTTGTCTTGCATTCATCTAAAAAAAATAGCACTTGGTTTGATAATTTAAAAAAATACTCAGTAAATAATCACACTGTTGCGGTCGGAAAATGGAAATACATGCAACGATCTCTACTTTTCAGTCTGGATAAAGCTGAATGTGTAATATTTCTCTACACATGCACACAAAAGATTTTCAAAGCATGCATGTAATAACAATCTTAGTCTTGTCATGTTTTAGAAGTTGTATTGTTATGTCATACTGACATCAATATATATCAAAACTCATTGTTAACATATATTTATCCGCTTTGACTCATTATATATCGCTGCCAATTTTACAATTTACTAGGGAGAGGTTTCCACACCGTTATAAAAAAAATGTTTCGTTACTCCTTCAAACAGACGTGGAATCTCATATTTATGTTTAAAAAAAAAACCATATTATATTTGTAAAAATTATTTGTGCTAAAAATAATCTCTAGATTATCATTTATTACCCACTTCGTAAAAATTATTAGGCATGATGATTTAGAACAGAATGTTTCAGAAACTGAGTGTATAAAGCAATAAAAAAGTTCTTTAAATCGAAACCCTAATTCGGAAACCCCAAACCGGGACGTTTGATACAGGTGCTAAAAAAATCGAATAACTATTCATGTTTTTTGAAACTTTTGTTTGGAATGATTAGAAATGATGATTTAGAATAGAATGTCGAAGAAGCGAAGTGTTTAAAGCAGTAAAAAAAGTGCTTAAAATCAAAACCCTAATTCGGAAAACCCAAACCGGGACGTTTGAAGCACGTGCTACAAAAATTGGGGAACTATCCATGTTTTTCGAATCTTTTGTGGGGAATGCTTAGGCATGCTGATTTAGAATAGAATGTTGAAGAAACGGAGTGTATAAAAAAGTAAAAAAGTGCTTAAAATCGAAACCCTAATTCGGAAACCCAAAACCGGGACATTTGAAACACGTGCTAAAGAAACCAAGTAACTTTCTATCTTTTTCAAAACTTTTGTGGGGAATGATTAAAAATGATGATTTAGAATAGAATGTCGAAGAAGCGGAGTGTATAAAGCAGTAAAAAAGTGCTTAAAATTGAATCCCTAATTCGAAAACCCCAAACCGGGACGTTTGAAACACGTGTAAAAAAAACTGGGTAACTGTCCATGCTTTTCGAAATTTTGTGGGAAATGAATAGGTATGATGATTTAGAATAGAATGTCGAAGAAACGGAGTGTATAAAGCAGTAAATAAGTGCTTAAAATCGATACCCTATTTCGAAAACCCAAAACCGGGACGTTTGAAACACGTGCTAAAAAAATCGAGTAACTATCCACGTTTTAAGAAACTTTTGTGAGGAATGATTAGGCATGATGATTTAGAATAGAATGTCGATAAACAAAGTGTATAAAGCAGTAAAAAAGTGCTTAAAATCGAAACCCTAATTCGGAAACCCCAAACCGAGACGTTTGAAACACGAGCTAAAAAAACCGAGTAACTATACATGTTTATAAAATTTTTTGTGGGAAATGAGGCATGATGATTTAGAATAGAATGTCGAAGAAACGGAGTGTATAAAGCAGTAGAAAAGTGCTTAAAATTGAACCCTAATTCGGAAATCCCAAACTGGGACGTTTGAAACACGTGCTAAAATCACCCAGTAACTGTCCATGTTTTTCGAAACTTTTGTGGGGAATATTTAGGATTGATGATTTAGAATAGAATGTCGAAGAAACGGAGTGTATAAAGCAGTGAAAAAGTGCTTCAAATCGAAAACCTGATTCAGAAACCCCAAACCGGGACGTTTGAAACACGTGCTAAACAAACCAAGTAACTTTCCATCTTTTAATAACCCTATTTGGGAATGATTAGGCATGATTATTAAGAATAGAATGTCGAAGAAGTGGAGTGTATAAAGCAGTAAAAAAGTGCTTGAAATCGTAACCCAAATTCGGAAACCCCAAACCGGGACGTTTGAATCACGTGCTAAAAAACCTGTCCATGGTTTTCAAAACTTTAAAGGGGAATAATTAGGCATGATGATTTAGAATAGAATGTCGAAGAAACGGAGTGTATAAAGCAGTAAAAAAGTGCTTGAAATCGTAACCCTAATTCGGAAACCCCAAATAGGGACGTTTGGAACAAGTGCTACAAAAACCGACGAACTGTCCATGTTTTAAAAATCTTTTATGGGGAATGATTAGGTATGATGATTTAGAAGAGAATGTCAAAGAAATAGAGTGTATAAAACCTTAAAATTTGCTTAAAATTGAAATCCTAATTCGGAAACCCCAAACCGAGACGTTTGAAACACGTGCTAAAATAATCCAGTAACTGTCCATGTTTTTCAAAACTTTCGTGGGGAATGATTAGGCATGATGATTTAGAATAGAATGTCGAAGAAACAGAGGGTATAAAGCAGTAAAAAAATTCTTGAAATCGTAACCCTAATTCGGAAACCCCAAACCGGTACGTTTCAAATAAGTACTACAAAAACCGAGTAACTGTCCATGTTTTTCGACACTTTTATGGAAATGATTAGGCATGATGATTTAGAAGAGAATGTCGAAGAAACCGAGAGTATAAAGCAGTAAAAAGTGCTTAAAATCGAAATCCTAATTCGAAAACCCCAAACCGGAACGTTTGAAACACGTGCTAAAAAAACCGAGTAACTGTCCATGTTTTAAGAACCTTTTGTGGGGAATGATTAGGCATGATGATTTAGAATAGAATGTCGAAGAAACGGAGTGTATAACGCTGTAGAAAAGTGCTTAAAATCTAAACGCTAATTCAGAAACCCCAAACCAGGACGTTTGAAACTCGTGCTAAAAAACTGAGTAACTGTCCATGTTTTACGGAAACTTTGTAGGAAATGATTAGGCATGATGATTTATAAGAGAATTTTGAAGAAACGGAGTGTAAAAGAAGTATTAAAAGTGCTTAAAATCAAACCCTAATTCGGAAACCCCAAACCGGGACGTTTGAAACAAGTGCTAAAAAAACAAGTAACTGTCCATATTTTTCAAAAATTTTCTGGGGAATGAATAGAAATGATGATTTAGAATAGAATGTCGAAGAAGCGGTGTGTATAAAGCAGTAAAAAAGTGCTTGAAATCGTAACCCTAATTCAGAAACCCCAAACCGGAACGTTTGAAACACGTGCTAAAAAAACCGAGTAACTGTCCATGTTTTAAGAACCTTTTGTGGGGAATGATTAGGCATGATGATTTAGAATAGAATGTCGAAGAAACAGAGTGTATAACGCTGTAAAAAAGTGCTTAAAATCGAAACCCTAATTCGAAAACCCCAAACTGGGACGTTTGAAACACGTGCTATAAAAACTGAGTAACTGTCCATGTTTTAAGAAACTTTTGTGGGGAATGCTTAGGCATGATGATTTAGAATAGAATGTCGAAGAAACGGAGTGTATAAAGCACTAAAAAAGTGCTTAAAATCGAAATCCTAATTCGGAAACCCCAAACCGGGACGTTTGAAACACGTGCTAAAAAACTGAGTAACTGGCCATGTTTTAAGAACCTTTTGTGGGGAATGATTAGGCATGATGATTTATAAGAGAATTTCAAAGAAACTGAGTGTATAAAGAAGTAAAAAAGTGCTTAAAATCAAAACCCTGATTCGCATGCCCCAAACCCGGACGTTTGAAACTCGTGCTAAAAAACCGAGTAACTGTCCATGTTTTAAGAAACTTTAGGGGCGAATGATTAGGCATGATGATTTAGAAGAGAATGTCGGATAAACCGAGTGTATAAAGAAGTAAGAAGTGCTTAAAATCGAAATCCTAATTTGGAAACCCCAAACCGGGACGTTTGAAACACGTGCTAAAAACCTTATTAATTGTCCATGTTTTAAGAACTTTTTTGGGGAATGATTAGGCATGACGATTTAGAATAGAATGTCGAAGAAATGGAGGGTATAAAGCACTAAAAAAGTGCTTAAAATCCAAACCCTAATTCAGAAACCCCAAACCGGGACGTTTGAAAAACGTGCTAAAAAAACCGAGTAACTGTCCATGTTTTAATAAACTTTTGTGGGGAATGCTTAGGCATGATGATTTAGAATAGAATGTCGAAGAAATGGAGTGTATAAAGCACTAAAGAAGGGCTTCAAATCGAAACCCTAATTCGGAAACCCCAAACCGGGACGTTTGAAACACGTGCTATAAAAACAGATAAACTGTCCATGTTTTTCAAAATTTTTGTGAGGAATAATTAGGCATGATGATTAAGAATAGAATGTCGAAGAAACGGAGTGTATAAATCAATAAAAAAGTGCTTAAAATTTAAACCCTAATTCGGAAACCCCAAACCGGGACGTTTGAAACAGGTGCTAAAAAACTGAGTAACTGTCCATGTTTTAAGAACCTTTTGTGGGGAATGATTAGGCATGATGATTTATAAGAGAATGTCGAAGAAACTGAGTGTATAAAGAAGTAAAAAAGTGCTTAAAATCGAAACCCTGATTCGGAAACCCCAAACCGGGACGTTTGAAACACGTGCTAAAAAACCGAGTAACTGTCCATGTTTTAAGAAACTTTTGTGGGGAATGCTTAGGCATGATGATTTAGAATAGAATGTCGAAGAAACGGAGTGTATAAAGCACTAAAAAAGTGCTTCAAATCGAAATCCTAATTCGGAAACCCAAAACTAGGACGTTTGAAACACGTGCTATAAAAACCGATAAACTGTCCATGTTTTTTGAAATTTTTATGTGGAATGATTAGGCATGATGATTGAGAATCGAATGTCGAAGAAACGGAGTGTATAAATCAATAAAAAAAAGTGCTTAAAATTTAAACCCTAATTCGGAAACCCCAAACCGGGACGTTTGAAACACGTGCAAAAAAATCGAGTAACTGTCCATGTTCTTCGCAACTTTTTTAGGGAATGACGAGGCATGATGATTTAGAATAGAATTTCAAAGAAACAGAGTCTATAAAGCAGTAAAATTTGCTTAAAATTGAAACCCTAATTTGAAAACCCCAAACTGAGACGTTTGAAACTCGTGCTAAAAAAACCGAGCAACCGTACATGTTTTTCAAAACTTTTGTGGGGAATTATTAGGCATGATGATTTAGAATAGAATGTTGAAGAAATGGAGTGTATAAAGCAGTAAAAAAGTCCTTCAAATTGAAACCCTAATTCGGAAAACCCAAATCGGGACGTTGAAACACGTGCTAAAGAAATCGAGTAACTTTCCACGTTTTAAAAAACTTTTTTGGGGAAGGATTAGGCATGATGATTTAGAATAGAATGTTGAATAAAAAGAGTGTATAAAGCAGTAAAAAAGTGCTTAAAATAAGAACTCTACTTCGGAAACTTCAAACTGGGACGTTTCAAACACGTTCTAAAAAACCGATAAACTATCCATGTTTTTCAAAACTTTTGTGGGGAATGATTAGCCATGATAATGAAGAATAGAATGTCGAAGAAACGGAGTGTATAAAGCAGTAAAAAAGGGCTTAAAATTGAAACCCTAATTCAGAAACCCCAAACCGGGACGTTGGAAACACGTGCTAAAAAACCAAGTAACTGTTCATGTTTTTCGAAACTTTTGTAGGGAATGATGAGGCATGATGATTAAGAATAGAATTTTGAAGAAACGGAGTGGATAAAAAAATAAAAAAGTGTTTAAAATCGAAACCCTAATTCGGAAACCTCAAACCAAGACGTTTGAAACACGTTCTAAAGAAACCGAGTAACTTTCCATGTTTTAAGAAACTTTTGTGAGGAATAATTAGGCATGATGATTTAGAATAGATTGTCAAAGAAACAAAGTGTATAAAGAAGTAAAAAAGTGCTTAAAATCGAACCTGTAATTCGGAAACCCCAAACCGGGACGTTTGAAACACATGCTAAAATAACCGAGTAATTGTCCATGTTTTTTGAAACTTTTGTGGGGAATGATTGGGCATGATGATTAAGAATAGAATGTCAAAGAAACGGAGTGTATAAAGCAGTAAAAAAGTGCTTAACATCGAAAAAAAATATTTCGTTCCTCCTTCTAACTAACGTCTCTAGTTGATCAATACAGATATATGTGGACCAATTAACCCCGAGTCCTTAAGCGAAAATAGGTATTTCATTTCCTTTATCGATGATCACTCACGGAAAACTTGGGCTTACTATCTAAAAGGAAAATCCAAGGCATTCGAGTTGTTAAAAAATTTCAAAGTAATGGTGGAGAAGGAAACTGGTAGACACATCAAAGCTGTACGATCCGATAGATGTGGCTAGTATACTTCGACGGCCTTCATGGAGTACTGCAAGGAGCAAGGCATAAGGTGATTTTTAACCGCACCGTACACCCCTCAATAAAATGGTGTGGCCGAGAGAAAGAACCGGGCCATTCTCGACATGGTTATCTCAATGCTTAAGAGAAAAAGGATGTCGAAGGAATTTTGGGCAGAAGCCGTGCAATGCACCATCTACGTACAAAATCGATGTCCACATGCAAAGTTAGATGATCAAACACCACAAGAGGCTTGGAACGGACAAAAGCCTACAATTTCTCACCCTTAAAGTGTTCGGTAGTGTGGCTTATGCTCACGTACCGGACCAACGAAGAACGAAGCTCGAAGACAAAAGCAAAAGGTATATCTGGGAGCCAATTCAACTTGAGGAGGAGCAAGTCTTCGCTCAGACCGGCAAGAGGGACGAGCAACACGAGCACCACCAGCGATGGATCCTCGACACAGGGGCAACAAACCATATGACCGGGGCTAGATCGAAGGGCACGGCGCCATCCTGTTATTTCATCTCGAGGCTCAAGGCTAATCTTTTGAGCCTGGGTCAACTCGATGAGACAGGCTGCTTCATTTCCATCTAGCGCGAACTACTCAAAATCTGCGATAATCAACGACGGCTGCTCACGCAGGCAAGGCGCACGACAAACCGTCTTTACATCCTGGAGTTAGAGATAGAGCAACCCGTCAGCCTCTCAGCCAAGTCCGAAGAGGTATCTTGGAGTTGGCATGCAAGGTACGGGCACTTAAACTTTCCTACTCTAGAAAAGCTACAGAAGGAGGAGTTGGTGCACGGTTTGCCAGCAATCAAAGGCCCACACCCTTTCCGTCTCGAACATTACCGAGCTGATGAGTTGTTTGAGCTTGTACATGGCGATATCTGCGGGCCCATCAAGCCGGTGACCCCAGGCGGTAAGAGTCTCTTTCTCCTGTTAGTCAATGACAAAAGCCGCTTGATGTGGCTGACCCTGCTGCAAGCGAAGAGGCGGTTAAGCGCATTAAAGCGCGAGCGGAGGTCGAATGTGAGAAGAAGATGCGAGTGCTGCGCACAGACCGAGGCAGAGAATTCACCTTGGCAAGTTTCAGTAAGTACTGCGACGAGATCGGCATACAACGGCACCTAACGGCGCCCTACTCCCCCCAACAGAACGGAGTGGTGGAGCGCCAAAATCAGACCATCGTTGGGACAACGAGGTCATTGTTGGTGACGACCAGAATGCCTGGGAGATTCTGGGGAGAGGCAGTAATGACGGCCGTTTATCTCCTCAATCGGTCACCAACCTGAAGCCTCGACGGGAAGACGCCATATGAGGCCTGGTATAACAAAAAACCAGCGATACATCATTTTCGCGTGTTTGGCTGCGTCGCATACATGAAGGTAACACGTCCCCACCTCGCCAAGCTCGATCCCAGGGGGCTGAAGGTCATCTTCATTAGCTATGAACCCGGGAGCAAGGCGTACAAACTCTATGATCCTGTAGGGGCGAGCTCACGTGCTCGCGACGTCGTCTTTGACGAAAGCACCTTCTGGCAGTGGAATGACGTGATCGAGGCAGACCATAATCCAAATCAATTCACGGTGGAGTACCTCGTCACCGAGCCGGAAGAAGAAGGAGCCCAGCATCAGGAGCCGTCACCACCGCCAACAGGTGCACCCCTTGAACCAGTGGAATTCGCAACACCAAGGACTGCGGATTCGACGTTGGATGTCGATCACGATACTGATCTGGAGGCCAGGTACCAGAGGATGGACGATCTAGTGGGAGGAGGTGAACCACCTGGACTGGCAGCGCACGACCTCGAAGAAGTTGTCGAACTACATGCCATCAGTGCAGATGAACCGAACACATTCGCCGAAGTAGAAAAGAACCCGTGCTGGCTGAAGGCAATGCAGGAGGAGATGACATCCATCACCGAGAACCAGACATGGAGTCTGGAGGATATGCCGCCGGGACACCGAGCCATAGGACTCAAATGGGTCTTCAAATTGAAGCGCAACGAAAAAGGAGAAGTTGTGAAGCACAAGGCCCGTCTGGTGGTGAAGGGCTATGTCCAGAAGCAAGGAGTGGACTTCGAAGAGGTATTTGCGCCAGTGACAAGGTTAGAATCCGTTCGTTTCTTGCTGAAAATTGCGGCACATTACTCTTGGGAGGTTCACCATATGGACGTAAAGTCTGCTTTCTTTAACGGAGAGCTGAAGGAGACCATCTATGTCTGACAACCACCTGGCTTTCTGGACAACGACAACCCCAATAAGGTACTGGGCCTGCACAAGGCACTCTACGGGCTTCGACAAGCCCCACGAGCCTGGAACGCGAAGCTCGACAGTACCCTACTGTCACTAAAATTCAAACGTTGTGCCTCTGAGCATGACATGTACACACACGGCCATGGCACTCGTGGAAGTGTACGTCGACGACCTCATAATCACTGGAGACGACGTGGAAGTCCTCGAAAGGTTCAAGAAGGAGATGTCGAAAAACTTTGAGATGAGCGATCTCGGCGTGCTCAGCTACTAAATTCTACCGGCATCTCCATCTGCCAAAGTGCATACGCGAAGAAGCTGTTGGACACAACTAGGCTTGTGGACAGTAATCCTACAAGGACGCCAATGGAGGCCCGACTCTAACTAAGGAAGGTCGGCACTACATCGACAGTCGACTCCACCAATTACCGTAGCATTTTTGGGAATCTGCGCTATCTGGTAAACTCTCGTCCTGATCTTGCTTATTCTGTTGGATATGTGAGCAGGTTTATGGAAGCACCTAGGGAGGAGCATCTAGTGGCTGTCAAGCGCATCTTGCGCTATGTAGCCGGAACCAGAGGCTGGGGTGTAAGATACTGCGCAGGGAGCGAAAAGGAGAAACTCAAGCTGGTTGGCTACAGTGATAGTGACATGGCCGGTGACGTTGATGATCGTTAGAGCACCAGCGGAATGATCTACTTTCTCTCAGGCGATGCGATCTGCTGGCAATCAACAAAACAGAAGGTAGTTGCTTTGTCTCCCTGCGAAGCAGAATACATCGCCGTTTCGATGGCAGCAACACAAGGGATCTGGCTTGCGCGACTAATGGAAGAACTCATCGGGAGAGAAAGCGATCCACCAATGTTATACGTAGACAACAAAGCTACGATCTCCCTGATCAAAAATCCAGTTTTGCACGACCGGAGCAAGCACATAGAAATCAGATTCCACTACATTCGAGAATGTGCAGATCGAGGGCTCATCAAGATTGATTTCATCCGAACAGAGGAACAACTTGGAGACATTTTCACCAAGTCCCTGGCGCGGGTGAAATTTGAAGAACTACGCTCAAAGATCGGAGTTCAAATAATAAGGTACAACTTTTAGGTGGAGATTGTTAAATAAAAGCCATGTGCCTTATTTAGTTAGGTTTCTCAAAACATCTGAATTCACGTGAATGGAAGAGCGTAATTCTAGGTGCCATTGTCTGGCCAATTTGGGCGAAGTCTTCGTCCACTTTCCTATTTTCGTATAATTGGTTTTTCTATTTTTGTAATTAGATTGGTTATTTAAACCGTTCAACTGAAGGAAAATAATATATCGAGTCTTCAACAAATCTCAGCGAATCTCTCTCCCTCTCTCCTTTTACTTCCGCCAATTTTTCCTTCGAAGAAACCTTCGGCCAATTTTTGGTCGACATTGTCCTCCGAATTGCCAGAATCAATAGTATGTCTTATGGCAGATGCTGAAAATATCAGCTTTGAAGAGGCGGTGCGAGACACGAAGTGGCAAACCGATTCATCGCAACAACACATGGGAAGTGACAAAATTACCGGTAGGAAGTCAGCCCATAGGTGGGAAGTGGGTATTCAAGAAAAATATGAATGCTCAAGGCGAGATTGAACGGTACATGGCGCGACTTGTTGCGAAGGGATACAAGCAAAAGACAGGAATCGACTATGACGAAGTGTTTGTTCCCATCGCTAGAATGGAGACAATCTGATTGATCATTTCCTAAGCAGCCCAATTCAAATGGCCGATTTTTCAAATGGATGTCAAGTCAGCATTCTTGAATGGTGTGCTTAAAGAAGAAGTATACCTCGAACAACCTCCCGGGTATGTGAAAATTTGAGAAGAGAAGAAGGTACTTAAATTGAAGAAGGTGCTTTACGGGTTGAAACAAGCACCACATGGATGGAATACTCGTATCGACACATACTTCAAGGAGAACGGGTACAAGCAATGTCCCCACGAACATTCACATTATACAAAGAAGAGTGAAGGCGATGTGATACTTGTCGCTCTCTATGTCGATGACCTCATCTTCTCAGGCAACAATAATGAAATGATAGAAGAGTTCAAAAGCACAATGACGCGAGAATTTTAGATGACAGACTTGGGCTTGTTAAAGTTTTTCCTCGGTTTGGAGGTTAAACAAGGAGAAACATGTATTTTTATATCACAAGAGAAATATGCAAAGGAAATTTTGAAGAAGTACAAGATGAAAAATTGCAACCCGGTATCTACACCAATGGAACCAGGTGCAAAGCTCTCAAAGTACGATGAAGGAGATCGAATAGATGCAAATAGGTACAGAAGCCTGGTGGGAAGCCTTCGCAATCTTAAATGCACAAGGCTAGATCTTTCATTAAGTGTTGGCATAATAAGCTGGTTAATGGAGGAGCCAATTTATTCACATTGAAAGGCGTTGAAGTGAGTTCTCGATACGTCCAAGGAACATTGTCACTTGGGTTATTCTACTGAAAAATAGAATATTACAAGTTAGTCGATTACTCTAACAGTGATTAGTGCGGAGACATAGATGATCGAAAAAGTACATCGGGTTATGTATTCTTCTTGGGCAACACAACATTTACTCGGCTTTCAAAGAAGCAACCGATCGTGACACTCTCGACCTGTGAAGCTGAGTATGTAGCAGCATCTTGATGTGTGTGTCACGCAATATGGCTTAGAAACTTGTTGAGTAGGATGGAGCAAAAGCATCGAGGTGCAACCGTAATACAAGTTGACAACAAATCAGCAATTGAGTTGACCAAGAACCTAGTAAACCGTGAAAGAAGCAAACACATTGACGTTCGATTAAATTTAATCTGAGATCATGTGAAGGAAGGAAATGTGAAATTGCTGCATGTGGCAAGTCAGGATCAAGTTGCGGACATCTTTACAAAACCGCTACGAAAGTACTTTTTGACAAATACAAGAAGACGATTGGCATGACAGACGACAAGAGCATTGAAGTTTATATGGGGGAGTTTTGTTGGGAATAAACTTAAATGAAAAAAAGAAGAGAAGGGTAGTTCTTTATTTTATTAAACTTAGTAAGACTTTTGAAATTTGAGTAGTAGGAAGGAAAAGGCCAAAGAAAATATAAAGGGTCAAGAATCATTCCAGGAGAAAATGGGTGATGGGATAGCTAATTTTATATCTTAGAAACCCTATAAATTGATTCATTTTTATTGTAAAATGCAAGAGGCAGAGAGCAAGAACAAGAGACAGAAAGCAAAATGTACAGCGTAATAGAAAATAGCTTTTTCATAATTTCTTTTGTTCCCTTGTCTCTGCCCTCTTGACACCTCCTTCACAGGTATGTGAGAGTTATTTAAACAAGTTGATTTCAGAGCGAGCATCTATTTTCTACAAGTTGGTATGAGAGCCATTGTTATTTTCAACAAACTCAAAATCCCTAATCAAATTCATGACTTTTATTCCACGAATCCTCTCATCTCCTTCATATTCCGCCTTGAGGTAATCCCAGATTTCCTTTGCTGTTTTGAGAGACATTATTCGCATGAAGATCATTTGAGATACGGCTGCATATAGGCAAGCTTTTATCTTTGATTTTCTTGTCTTCTTTTCCTTATGTGCTTTGATTTTTGCTACAATAGGATTTGCTGGAAGTGGAGGGACCTCGTAATCCTCTTCTATTGCTTCCCAAAGATCCAAAGCCTCCAAATAAGTCTTCATACGAACTTTTCACATTTGATAATTGTCTCCATCGAAGACTGGTGGTGCAACAGCTAAAAAACTGGATTCTTCTTCCATTTTGATCTCACAGATCCTTAAGAAGACGGCTTTGATACCAATTTGTTAGTGAAAGAACGAGTGATTGAATGGTTGAGGAGAAAATTGTATTACGAAGACCAAGAAAGGTCTAAATATATAGAGAGAATATAAAAAGATATTAAAAATTCTACCTAGAAATCTGCAATAACAAACCAGTAAACAAATTAAAACTAAATCAACTCCTAACTACAACGAGATTTAATTAGATATTAGCTGATAGAAATCTAAAAAAACACGTGATCTTTAACAGTCCAATTGATGATACAAAGGCTGTTTCTCTTACAATTTCATAATTATTTCATCTCTTGCATCATCTTAGGGTTGTTGGTTGCCTACGCTCGTTATTTGGTTGTCATAGTCTATATTTACTAAACGAAAGGTCTCCCACATTAGGGTAGTCGTAGTGGGGACCGACACTACTACAGGCATCGATGGTGCCACTTGTGGTACTCTAGGTAGTGACAAGGCTAGGCCTATACGACCCTAATTTTCCTAATCAAATATAGATACTACTACATGCATGACATGGCTAATACGTGTGGAAAAGTCTATGAAAATATTTCATAAACGATGTCGTGGACTTAAACATTCATAATAAATTCATTAAAACAATATTTCTATGAACAATATAGCAAAAAATAGCTAATGTGAATTTAAATGAGATAAAAAAAAAATAAGGCGATGGCGTGATATAACCTAAGGACTTCTAAAACAAACATGAACACAATACCCTAGCTTTGATCTCATAGCCTTCACCGCGACGCTGTCACATCCATACGAGAGAACCTTACCTGTACCTAAAAAAGAAGAGTAACATGCGACTTAGTATTTTAAGAAATAATCCATAAGTAACCCCACTGTTGAAGTAAGAAAAATGCAATCAAATGCAATATGGTGGGACCTATCATTTCATAAAACCATCATGACATGACTTTAAACTCAGTCCGGGCAGGGTTGAATGTGTAGTACTTTTATACACACGGCCCACGCACGTGCACATAGTCTCACTAGATAGACTCATGTATATATTCCCTAGGCCTCATTCATCGGGTTAATGCACGCTCATGCTACCGGAAACCACATGGAGAAAGGACCCACGTAATATCACGACAAAAATAGATATCGTAATGTACGCATTCGTATTAATCACAATGGGAAAGTATCCTGGTGCAAATGACGCACATAAATGCATGAGGTCCCCATAGCTTAAACCATGACATAAGTTTATGATTCAAGTCATACCTCCATTCATTCATGACATACCAAGTTTGTGAGACATGCATCCGTAATAATTGTCATATCTTCCCTAATTAACATAATTTACATAGCTTGGTGTATGAAGTTTTATGCATCATATCATCAATATCATAAATATAATTCCACAAGATGGTAACATGGTATGGTCGTATTATAGCATAGCTTATAACAATACATAATACGACATAGCGTAATTTATAACATAGCATAACATCACATAATACATGCAAACAGTCATGATAATGACATGTGCAAGCTTCACTAAATTTCTTGAGTTGATGTTCGTTTTATCCTACTCGTCGAGGAATAGTTCCAAAACTAACTCCAAATCGACTTCCTCCATTTTCTTTTTTCTTCATCATGTTCTCCAAATTGGCGTTGGCTAGAAATAAAAGAAATGATAGTATGAAGATTGAGAAATAACACACACATCTTAAGCTTGGAATAACTCTAGGAACTTCTCCATCATCATTTTCATGTGATAAATGTTATCTCTCTAATGTGCAATTTCATCACTTATCGAGCTAAAATCTATATAGATATTTTTTTTCTTTACTCAAGCTTTTGTCTAACTGCAAAGGCTCATAATATATCACTAGAGTCTTGTCGATCATGTACTTACCGAGCATAAATACGTAGAACACATGAAGTAGGGTAAACATTCTTGTATTGAGAAGTAAAGTTGTATTTGTTTCAAGATCCTTATGTGTAGTAATGACTTAATTTAAAATAATTATAAATTCCACCTCTTAATTTTTAAAATCTACTTTAATTAAAAGAATTAAATTTATTTCACATGAAATTAAAATTATAAATATGAAACCTATCTTTTTAATAAAATGTAGAATATTAACCAAAATGAACATATATCATTGGATTAGATTATATCATTGACTATAATGTAATAACAATCTTAGTCTTGTCATGTTTTAGAAGTTGTACTGTTATGTCATACTAACATCAATATATATCAAAACTCATTGTTAACATATATTTATCCGCTTTGACTCATTATATATCGCCACCAATTTTACAATTTACTAGGGAGAGGTTTCCACACCCTTATAAAAAAAAAAATGTTTCGTTACTCCTTCAAAATGACGTGGAATCTCATAGTTATATTTAAAAAAAAAACATATTATATTTGTAAAAATTATTTGTGCTAAAAATAATCTCTAGATTATAATCTATTATGGAAGGGTTCTATCAAATATTATTTTCCAACCATACAAACCACAATAATTTATTAAAAAGTATTTGATATCTTATTATCGAACATCGCTTCGTCTAGTTTGTAGGCCATTTGACATTTTATAATACTTTAAAAAAAGACAAACTAATTAAAAACCCATCTCTCAAATCAATTCCTCAAAACTTAATAAAGTAACTCAAAGAGTTAGGTGTTTCATATCCAACAATTTATAAGGAATTTTTGTTTTAAAATACAACAAATTCCCAAACCCCATTTATAAAAACCCTAACCCTTCTCATAATTCTTCACAAGCCATCGCACAAACCTACAAATCCTTCAATATCTCTCCACCAATGGCTTCCAAGCTCTCTTCACCCATTGCCCTCCTCCTCCTCAACCTCCTCTTCTTCACTATGGTCAGCTCCACCTATGTCCCTTGCACACCGCCGCCACCCAAGCCCCACAAGCCCACCCCGTCAAGGTAGCAACCATCACTCCCCAAGTGCCCCAGGGACACCCTCAAGCTTGGCGTCTGCGCCGACTTGCTGGACGATCTAGTGCACTTAGTGATCGGCTCACCACCAAAATCCCCATGCTGCACCCTAATCCAAGGCCTTGTTGACCTGGAAGCTACTGTGTGCCTTTGCACTGCGGTGAAGGCCAGAGCCTTGGGTCTCAAGATTGACCTCTCAGTTTCCCTCAGCTTGCTTTTGAACTACTGTGGAAAGAAGGTTCCGTCCGGCTTCCAATGCCCTTCTTGAAACCAAATCTTTTCATTTCCATTTCTTGTTTCTTCTTCAATTTTCCATTTCAATGTCGTGTTTAAATAATCAGTTTGGTCGTACGTCGTGTTATGATGGGTTTGGAAATCTTCTCAGAATTCCACCATCTTTTTATAGTTTCATTACAATGCAATGTAACATAATGGTACGTAGTTTTTTTTCCAAATGAACAACATTGTTCGTCTATTCTTGTGTCTTATTACAAATTCGACGATGCATATGTTTGAAACCTCAAATCTTGTTTCACTTTTGTCACTTGCATGAAATCATAATAAACCCTTAACTCCAAAATTTTCATGACGAAAAATTAAAGAGAGTAATATTAACACTCAAGTTTTAAATGACAATGTTGATGAAAAATGTAGAGACCTCAATTTAATGAAAATATGGATTTCAGTGTAACAGCCAAAGTACGCCGCTAGTAGATATTATCCATTTGGAATCGTTATGTATCGCCGTCAGCCTTACGGTTTTAAAACATGTTTGTTAGGGAGAGGTTTTCACATTCCTATAAAGAACGCTTCGTTCTCCTCTCCAACTGACGTGGGATCTCACAATCCACCTCCTTGGGGGCCAGCGTCTTTGTTGGCACACCGCTCCGTGTCTGGCTCTGATGCCATTTGTAATAGCCTAAGCTCACCGTTAGCAGAGATTATCTACTTTGGCCCGTTACGTATCGCCGTTAGTCTCACGGTTTTAAAATGTGTCGGTGAGAGATGTTTCCACATTACTTTAAGAAATGTTTCATTCTCTTTTTCAACCGACGACGTGAGATCTCATAGTCCATGGGAACTTTTGAAAAATTTATGAGAATATTTAAACCGTCGTATAAGAATTTACTATTTTAAACGAGGAAGAGGGTTATTATTAATATTATGTGTTAATATTTTTATTAAATATAAGGTCAATTTTGTACAATATGATTAAAAAGTGGATTTGGTGGACAATATTAGATATCGACATATTAATGAAAAAAGAATACAATGGTCCGTGTCAATACTCTCGGTCACGGTCAATGAAAAGCAAATTGTAGAGATAATTGCTACATTTTTCTTTTTCTTTTCTTTATTTATTTATTTAATTATTTATAGAAACAACTTTAATTTTAATTTTGAAGAAGACGATGAATAATTCGTGGTTCACTAAGCTGGGCAATTTTTTTTTTTTTTCTAATAATTATTTATTACAACCTTTTCATAATTTTTGAATTGTTATCCATTATACTTCATTTTTTTTAATTATTAATTTAATTTATTAGTATTTTTGTTGTATATATATTTTTTTTCAAAATTATCAATTGATATTGAAGTTTACTTAAGATGAAAATTGTTATAAGATAAAAGATCTCTCAAAAAAAAAAAAAAAAAAATAGACTTTTATTTAGGATCCCAAAAATGAATTTGAAAACATAAATTGGGCCGTTAAACTTCGATATAGGCTATAAAGTGTTGTTTGCGAATAAGCAGTGATTGATTAGAGATGTAGTGTCAAAGACTTGTTCAATGTCAAAATGAAAGAAAAAAGCTTTGCTCTAAATCCGATGGAGAGAGAGCAGATGACCTTTATATCAAGAGCTAGTGCCACTTAGATTTGGCACAAAAGACTTGGGCACTTTCATCATTGAGGTTTGCTTTAGATGCAGTCAAAGAAGCTGGTAAAAAGACTCGCTGACATTAATGATTACATTCCTCTTTGTCGTGCTTGTAATTTTAGGGAGCAACATAGGCAACCCTTTCCTAAACATTCATGGAGAGCCTCGAAAAAACTGCAGCTGGTTCATACTGATCTTTGTGGTCGTCAACGAACAACATCATTAAATAATAATCTTTATTACATTGTTTTTATTTATGATCCAACGAGAATGTGTTGGATCTTCTTACTGAAGCAAAAGCCAGAAGTAGCGGGCGTATTTTGAAATTCAAAGCCAGAGTTGAGAATGAAAGTGCATGCTTGATTCAGACTATAAGATCAGATAATGGCAAGGAGTACACTTCAGAAACTTTTAACAGGTTTTGTGAAGAGGCTGGAATTGAACATCAATTGACAGCACTATACACTCCTCCACAGAATGACGTCAGTGAAAGGATAAATAGATTCATAATGGAGATGATATTTAATCTATTGAAGAGTTTAGATGACCATAAAGTATCTTGTGCACCGTTCATGTTCTAGGATGATGCACAAATGTGTTTCTCAGTCCTAATGGTGGTGTAATCACACGACATTATGAGAAGAGTATTACTTGAGCATGGCCACATGTATAAAACAATAGGAATTCACCAAGAATTCAGGAGGCGAATGAGCTTAGCCTACCCTCGAAATTGGTCTACATTAAGACAAAGAAGGCAGAGAGGTTCATCGTAGACTTGGATGAAGGTGTTTGCCTCGACCTAGGCTTACTCAGTAAAGTTATTCATTAAGATTTTTTCAACTCGACCAAGGTGGCCTAAACCTAAGTGATTTATTTCTAGCCTCGATGGCTTAGGCCTCGACTTTGACTCTAAGATCATCCCTTTGTCATGGCTTTCTAATACTGCATGGGTAACAAATTTTGATTAGTTAACTTATTTGATTCGGTTTGGCATTTTTATTCACTCATTCCCATTAAGGTTTAGCTTCTCATTTAGTCTCAAGTTAATGTTTTATGTAACGATCCTAAATTTTTACATACAAAGAGTCGCTACCAAGACTTCCACATTTTAAACATTAATGTTAAGTAACTAATTTTGATAATATAACCTAAGGGCTATAACTTTAATAGAAAATGCAACTATCATACTCTCATTCTCATAGCCTATATAGTGACCCTACATGGTTGTCTTGCCTTCATCTAAAAAAAATAGCACTTGGTTTGATAATTTAAAAAAATACTCAGTAAATAATCACACTGTTGCGGTCGGAAAATGGAAATACATGCAATGATCTCTACTTTTCAGTCTGGATAGAGCTGAATGTATAATATTTCTCTACACATGCACACATAGATCCACCTAGCAGACTCGTATACGTATCCTCTAAGTCTAATTGTTGGGCTAGCTTACACTCACGTTGGCAGAAGCTATGGAGGGAAAGGAGCGTGCATAATATCACGACGTACATGATATCGTAGTTTATGTAGTGTAATATATGGAGGTTCATGCATCATAGAACATTAACATCACAACATAGTTCCATAACATGACATAATCATATTATAGTACATCTTGTATCATTGCATAAACATAACATACCACAAAACGCATCAAACAATCATGAAAAATTCGTCATTCGTACATCATACAAGTCATTCAACCAAGCCAACATTAAAGCCATTTTGTAGGCGAAGTTATTAACGTATGGAAAATTAGAGTATCTTTGTTTAAGACCTACCTTAATCGGCACAAATGTGAGGATTGTTGAGCTATTGATAACGCTCTAATAGTAGAGTCATATCAAGTCCTTTTGTAGTTAATATTACACTCTTATTCACAATTTAATCATTTATTAACCCAATTATTCTACTTAGTGAGCATGAAATCGTTTATTGCGGTCCAACATGAAAAAAAATATGATTTTGCATAAATCGATCTTAATTGTATGTTTAATTGAGTTACGTGGTAAAATTTCAGACATTTATGCTAAACCATGTGGTTGTAGCAAATTTGGAAACAAATGAGGGATGACATGGAAATTTTAAATCCACGTCAGCAGTTCAAGTGGGTCATTGATTACCCAATGAGGAACATTCTATGTGGACAACTTATTCATTTTCAGTCCTAAAGGGGAACCCATGCTCAATATAAAAGGAAAAGGAAGACCAAGAGGAGGAGAGCCACACTTTGGGGAGAAAAATCGAATTACACAGCAGCAGCCTCTGCTGCAGTGAACTGCTATGAAATAGAGAACAAGAAGAAAACCCTAATCCAGCAGCTGTTGACAGCAGAAGGAAAAGGAGACCAACAAGGATTGATTAGGGCAAAGAGGTGGACGTGAGAGCTCAAGAGAAGGGGAACTTCCAATGACGAACGACAACAAACCGGGATAACTCTCTATTTCCTTATTCTCTTTTCTTATTCCATCAATTTTACTTGATCAAGATGCAGATTCCTCTGTTTAATTCAGTTTGTATGGAGAGCTAAACTTAATAGGGGAGGCGAGAGAGTTTTATATAGTTTAAGTATGTTGACGGTATGATTTTAGTTTATTAAAGAGTTGTTGTTAATGATTTACATGTATGTTTAATTAGCTACTTTACATACATAGTTGTTCTCTTATCGGGAGAAGAGAGGGAGCAATGAAATCCTCTTTAATACTCTAGTTTCATAACAAGGAGACTTGAAGGGTAATAGAAGGGTTAGGAATAATTCTTCTCCTATATCCTTGTTAATAGAAATTACAACGATTATGGAAATAATCACCATTCATGACCCTCGGAAGTGGGCTTGAGAATCTATTAAAAGGAACTAAAATCAACCGCAAATCTCAACAACTTATCTATTTAATCTCTCTTAGCCGAACCTTCCTCATTATAGTTGATTGTCTCATAATTTTCTATTTTTCACAGCTGTAGCACTCTGTTTTAGTTTTGTTTAAATAGTTAAAATCTCCAACACCCATTTGAATGTTACCCAAAAACTCAATTTTCAGCGAAAAAATTAATAAAAATGATAGGTTCCCTGTGGAATAGATAATTTACTTATTACTTGATACTTGTGATAGTGTATACTTGCACTTATTCTTGTGAGTTTTACATCATTTTATTCTATACATCCACAAGCGATTAGGTATTCTTAGATATATTTATATTTTAAGTCTCTCCTTTCTCCGGTAGAGTTGAAGCCTCAAGAAAAACAGCCCACTAAATAGTTCATACTCGCAATTGTGCTCCATACATTAAACCTATGATAATTAGCCAAACTATCAAGTTTGAATAGTTCATGACACTATGGGGTTCCACTGACTTCCAGACGTCGTTACATATTAGCTTGATTAAAGGATCCAGGCGAGCGCCCGGAGGATTCACGCTCGCATGTGTTGGTCATGTGTAAAGGAAGTACTACACATCCAATTTGTTCGAGATTGGAGGTCACTCCTAGATGAGCTAGACCTCGATCCCAAGAGCATGTTGCATGTGTTTGCATCAGCATGACCCCTACAGTGGGTCACTTACTGAGTATTCTTTGAAATACTCAAGCCGTGTGCCACATATCATTTTTCAGGTAAAGACAAAACGCCCATGTACGGACGACGACGACATCGGAAATAGATACTGTGGTATGTGCATAAGGTAGTTGCATGTTTAAATTCTTAGTCATAGGAGTATAGGACGCTTTTATTTCATTATTTAGATTATTCCATTTGTAATTGTTTTGTGTTAATTTTAAATTCCAACGTTATATTTTGAAACACGTAAGACCGACAATGTGTTCTAGTAGTTTGAAGTGTTCTGAATGTGTTTTAAATTTTTCGTTATTTATGATGAGTATCTAAGAGTTATATTCCGCATTTAAGAGATAAGCATGAGACTTGGTAGCGACCCTGAGTATGTAAAAATTTAGGATCGTTACATAAAACATTAACTTGAGACTAAAGAAGAAGCTAAACCTAAATGGGAATGAGTGAATAAAAAATAAAATACGAGGAATGCCAAACCGAATCAAATAAGTTAAATCAAAATTTGTTACCCATGCAGTATTAGAAAGCCATGACAAAGGGATGATCTTAGAGTCAAGGTCGAGGCCTAAGCCATCGAGGCTAGAAATAAGTCACTTAGGTTGAGGCCACCTTGGTCGAGTTGAGAAAATCTTGATGTATAGCTTTATAGAGTAAGCCTAGGTCGAGGCAAACACCTTCATCCAAGTCTATGATGAATATCTCTACCTTCTTTGTCTTCATGTAGACCAATTTCGAGGCTAGGCTAAGCTCATTCGCCTCATGAATTCTTGGTGAGTTCCTATTGTTTTATACATGTGACCATGCTCAAGTAATACTCTTCTCATAATGTCGTGTGATTACACCACCATTAGCACTGAGAAACATATTTGTGCATCATCCTACAACATGAACGATGCACAAGATACTTTATGGTCATGTAAACTCTTCAATAGATGAAATATCATCTCCATTATGAATATATTCCTCCTTTCACTGACGTCATTCTGTTGAGGAGTGTATAGTGCTGTCAATTTTTGTTCAATTCCAGCCTCTTCACAAAAACTGTTAAATGTACTCCTTGCAATTATCTGATCTTATAGTCTGAATCAAGCATGCACTTTCATTCTCAACTCTGACTTTGAATTTCAAAATACATCCGCAACTTCTGGCCTTTGCTTGAGCAAGAAGATACAACACATTCTCGTTAGATCATCAATAAAAACAATGTAATAAAGATTATCATTTAATGATGGTGTTCGTTGACGACCACAAAGATCAGTATGAACCAGCTGCAGTTTTTTCGAGGCTCTCCATGAATGTTTAAGAAAGGGTTGCCTATGTTGTTCCCCAAAATTACAAGCACGGCAAAGAGGAATGTAATCATTAATGTCGGCGAGTCTTTCTACCAGCTTCTTTGACTGCATCTATAGCAAACCTCGATGATGAAAGAGCCCAAGTCTTTTGTGCCAAATCTTAGTGGCAGACACTAGCTATGGATATAAAGGTCATCTGCTCTTTCTCCATCAGATTTAGAGCAAAGCTTTTTCATTTCATTTTGACATTGAACAAGTCTTTGCACTACACCTCTAATCAATCACTCCTTATTCTCAAACAACACTTTATAGCCTATATCGAAGTTTAACCGTCCAATATATGTTTTAAAATTCATTTTTGGGATCCTAAATAAAAGTCTAATTTTTTTTTTTTTTTTTGAGATCTTTTATCTTATAACCATTTTCATCTTAAGTAAACTATAAAAGATTTTCAAAGCATGCATGTAATAACAATCTTAGTCTTGTCATGTTTTAAAAGTTGTACTGTTATGTCATACTAACATCAATATATACCAAAACTCATTGTTAACATATATTTATCCGCTTTGACTCATTATATATCGCCGCCAATTTTACAATTTACTAGGGAGAGGTTTCCACACCCTTATAAAAAAAATGTTTCGTTACTCCTTCAGACAGACGTGGAATCTCATAGTTATATTTAAAAAAAAAAAAACCATATTATATTTGTAAAAATTATTTGTGCTAAAAATAATCTCTAGATTATCATTTATTACCCACTTCGTAAAAATTATTAGGCATGATGATTTTGAACAGAATGTTTCAGAAACCGAGTGTATAAAAAAATAAAAAAGTTCTTTAAATCGAAACCCTAATTCGGAAACCCCAAACCGGGACGTTTGATACAGGTGCTAAAAAAACCGAATAACTATTCATGTTTTTTGAAACTTTTGTTGAGAATGATTAGAAATGATGATTTAGAATAGAATGTCGAAGAAGCGAAGTGTTTAAAGCAGTAAAAAAAGTGCCTAAAATCAAAACCCTAATTCGGAAACTTCAAACCGGGACGTTTGAAGCACGTGCTACAAAAATCGGGGAACTACCCATGTTTTTCAGATCTTTTGTGGGGAATGATTAGGCATGCTGATTTAGAGTAGAATGTTGAAGAAACGGAGTGTGTAAAAAAGTAAAATAGTGCTTAAAATCGAAACCCTAATTCGGAAACCCGAAACCGAGACGGTTGAAACACGTGCTAAAGAATCCAAGTAACTTTCCATCTTTTTCAAAACTTTTGTGGGGAATGATTAGAAATGATGATTGAGAATAGAATGTCGAAGAAGCGGAGTGTATAAAGCAGTAAAAAAGTGCTTAAAATCGAATCCCTAATTCGAAAACCCCAAACCGGGACGTTTGAAACACATGTAAAAAAAACCGGGTAACTGTCCATGTTTTTCGAAACTTTTGTGGGAAATGATTAGGTATGATGATTTAGAATAGAATGTGGAAGAAACAGAGTGTATAAAGCAGTAAATAAGTGCTTAAAATCGATACCCTATTTCGAAAACCCAAAACCGGGACGTTTGAAACACGTGCTAAAAAAATCGAGTAACTGTCCACGTTTTAAGAAACTTTTGTGGGGAATGATTAGGCATGATGATTTAGAACAGAATGTCAAAAAACAGAGTGTATAAAGCAGTAAAAAAGTGCTTAAAATCGAAACCCTAATTCGGAAACCCCAAACCGAGACGTTTGAAACACGTGCTAAAAACACCGAGTAACTGTCCATGTTTTTTGAAACTTTTGTGGGGAATGATTAGGCATGATGATTTAGAATAGAATATCAAAGAAACGGAGTGTATAAAGAAGTAAAGAAGTGCTTAAAATTGAACCCTAATTCGGAAACCCCAAACCGGGACGTTTTAAAAACGTGCTAAAATAACCCAGTAACTGTCCATGTTTTTCGAAACTTTTGTGGGAATAATTAGGCTTGATGATTTAGAATAGAATTTCGAAGAAACGGAGTGTATAAAGCAGTGAAAAAGTGCTTCAAATTGAAAACCTAATTCGGAAACCCCAAACCGGGACGTTTGAAACACGTGCTAAACAAACCAAGTAACTTTCCATCTTTTAATAACCCTATTTGGGAATGATTAGGCATGATTATTAAGAATAGAATGTCGAAGAAGTGGAGTGTATAAAGCAGTAAAAAAGTGCTTGAAATCGTAACCCAAATTCGGAAACCCCAAACCGGGACGTTTGAAACACGTGCTAAAAAACCGAGTAACTGTCCATGGTTTTCAAAACTTTAAAGGGGAATAATTAGGCATGATTATTTAGAATAGAATGTCGAAGAAACGGAGTGTATAAAGCAGTAAAAAAGTGCTTGAAATCGTAACCCAAATTCGGAAACCCAAAACCGGGACGTTTGAAACACGTGCTAAAAAACCGAGTAACTGTCCATGGTTTTCAAAACTTTAAAGGGGAATAATTAGGCATGATGATTTAGAATAGAATGTCAAAGGAACAGAGTGTATAAAGCAGTAAAAAAGTGCTTGAAATCGTAACCCAAGTTCGGAAACCCCAAATAGGGACGTTCGAAACAAGTGCTACAAAAACCGAGTAACTATCCATGTTTTTGAAACTTTTATGGGAATGATTAGGTATGATGATTTAGAAGAGAATGTCAAAGAAACAGAGTGTATAAAGCAGTAAAATTTGCTTAAAATCGAAATCCTATTACGGAAACCCCAAATCGGGATGTTTGAAACACGTGCTAAAAAAACCGAGTAACTGTCCATGTTTTAAAAACCTTTTGTGGGGAATGATTAGGCATTTTGATTTCGAATAGAATGTTGAAGAAACGGAGTGTATAAAGCAGTGAAAAAGAGTTTGAAATCGAAAACCTAATTCGGAAACCCCAAACCGGGACGTTTGAAACACGTGCTAAAAACACCTAGTAACTGTCCATGTTTTTCGAAACTTTTGTGGGGAATGATCAGTCATGATGATTTAGAATAGACTGTCGAAGAAACGGAGTGTATAAAGCAGTAAAAAAGTGCTTAAAGTCGAAACACTAATTCAGAAACCCCAAACCGGGACGTTTGAAACACGTGCTACAAATACCAAGTAACTGTTCATGTTTTTCGAAACTTTTGTAGGGAATAATGAGACATGATGATTTAGAATAGAATTACGAAGAACGAAGTGTATAAAGCAGTAAAAAAGTGCTTAAAATCGAAACCCTAATTCGTAAACCCCAAACCGGGACGTTTGAAACACATGCTACAAAAATCGGGGAGCTGTCCATGTCTTTCGAAACTTTTATGGGGAATTATTAGGCATGATGATTTAGAATAGAATGTCAAAGAAACGGAGTGTATAACGCTGTAAAAAAGTGCTTAAAATGGAAACCCTAATTCAGAAACCCCAAACCGGGATGTTTGAAACTCGTGCTAAAAAACTGAGTAACTGTCCATGTTTTATGGAATTTTTGTAGGGAATGATTAGGCATGATGATTTATAAGAGAATTTCGAAGAAGCGGAGTGTATAAAGCAGTAATAAAAGTGCTTAAAATCAAACCCTAATTCGGAAACCCCAAACCGGGACGTTTGAAACAAGTGCTAAAAAAAACAAGTAACTATCAATATTTTTCGGAAATTTTATGGGGAATGAATAGAAATGATGATTTAGAATAGAATGTCGAAGAAGCGGTGTGTATAAAGCAGTAAAAAAGTGCTTGAAATCGTAACCCTAATTCGGAAACCCCAAACCGGGACATTTGAAACTCGTGGTAAAAAACCGAGTAACTATCCATGTTTTAAGAAACTTTAGGGGGGAATGATTAGGCATGATGATTTAGAATAGAATGTGGAAGAAACGGAGTGTATAACGCTGTAAAAAAGTGCTTAAAATCGAAACCCTAATTCGGAAACCCAAAACTGGGACGTTTGAAACACGTGCTATAAAAACTGAGTAACTGTCAATGTTTTAAGAAACTTTTGTGGGGAATGCTTAGGCATGATGATTTAGAATAGAATGTCGAAGAAACATAGTGTATAAAGCACTAAAAAAGTACTTAAAATCGAAATCCTAATTCGGAAACCCCAAACCGGGACGTTTGAAACACGTGCTAAAAAACTAAGTAACTATCCATGTTTTAAGAACCTTTTGTGGGGAATGATTAGGCATGATGATTTAGAATAGAATTTCGAAGAAACTGAGTGTATAAAGAAGTAAAAAAGTGCTTAAAATCGAAACCCTGATTCGGAAACCCCAAACCGGGACGTTTGAAACACGTGCTAGAAAACCGAGTAACTGTCCATGTTTTAAGAAACTTTCGGGGGGGATAATTAAGCATGATGATTTAGAAGAGAATGTCGAATAAACCGAGTGTATAAAGAATTAAGAAGTGCTTAAAATCGAAATTCTAATTCGGAAACCCCAAACCAGGACGTTTGAAACACGTGCTAAAAAACTTATTAATTGTCCATGTTTTAAGAACTTTTTTTGGGGAATGATTAGGCATGACGATTTAGAATAGAATGTCGAAGAAATGGAGGGTATAAAGCAGTAAAAAAGTGCTTAAAATCCAAACCCTAATTCAGAAACCCCAAACCGGGCCGTTTGAAACACGTGCTAAAAAAAACGAGTAACTGTCCATGTTTTAAGAAACTTTTGTGGGGAATGCTTACGCATGATGATTTAGAATAGAACGTCGAAGAAACGGAGTGTATAAAGCACTAAAAAAGTGCTTCAAATTGAAACCCTAATTCGGAAACCCCAAACCGGGACGTTTGAAACACGTGCTATAAAAACCGATAAACTGTCCATGTTTTTCAAATTTTTTGTGAGGAATGATTAGGCATGATGATTAAGAATAGAATGTCGAAGAAACGGAGTGTATAAATCAATAAAAAAGTGCTTAAAATTTAAACCCTAATTCGGAAACCCCAAACCGTGACGTTTGAAACATGTGCTAAAAACCGAGTAACTGTCCATGTTTTTCACAAATTTTTTAGGGAATGACGAGGCATGATGATTTAGAATAGAATTTCGAAGAAACGGAGTGTAGAAAGCAGTAAAAAAGTGCTTAAAATCGAAACCCTAATTCGGAAACCCCAAAACGAGACGTTTGAAATTCGTGCTAAAAAAACCGAGCAACCGTACATGTTTTTCAAAACTTTTGTGGGGAATTATTAGGCATGATGATTTAGAATAGAATGTTTAAGAAATGGAGTGTATAAAGCAGTAAAAAAGTGCTTCAAATCGAAACCCTAATTCGAAAAACCCAAATCGGGACGTTGAAACACGTGCTAAAGAAACCGAGTAACTATCCATGTTTTAAGAAACTTTTTTGGGGAAGGATTAGGCATGATGATTTAGATTAGAATGTTGAATAAAAAGAGTGTATAAAGCAGTAAAAAAGTGCTTAAAATCGAACCCTATTTCGGGAACTGCAAACTGGGACGTTTCAAACACGTTCTAAAAAACCGATAAACTGTCCATGTTTTTCGAAAATTTTGTGGGGAATGATTAGCCATGATGATGAAGAATAGAATGTCGAAGAAACGGAGTGTATAAAGTAGTAAAAAAGGGCTTAAAATTGAAACCCTAATTAAGAAACTCCAAATTGGGACGTTTGAAACACGTGCTAAAAAACCAAGTAACTGTTCATGTTTTTCGAAACTTTTGTAGGGAATGATGAGGCATGATGATTTAGAATAGAATTTTGAAGAAACGGAGTGGATAAAGCAATAAAAAAGTGTTGAAAATCGAAACCCTAATTCGGAAACCTCAAACCAAGACGTTTGAAACACGTTCTAAAGAAACCAAGTAACTTTCCATGTTTTAAGAATGAAGCAAACACATTGACGTTCGATTAAATTTAATCTGAGATCATGTGAAGGAAGGAAACGTGAAATTGCTGCATGTAGCAAGTCAGGATCAAGTTGCGGACATCTTTACAAAACCGCTACCAAAAGTACTTTTTGACAAATACAAGAAGACGATTGGCATGGCAGACGACAAGAGCATTGAAGTTTATGTGGGGGAGTTTTGTTGGGAATAAACTTAAATGAAAAAAAAGAAGAGAACGGTAGTTTTTTTTATTGTTAAACTTAGTAAGACTTTTGAAATTTGAGTGAAAAGGCCAAAGAAAATATAAAGGGCCAAGAATCATTCCAGTAGAAAATGGGTGATGGGATAGCTAATTTTATATCGTAGAAACCCTATAAATTGATTCGTTTTTATTATAAAATGCAAGAGGCAGAGAGCAAGAACAAGAGACAGAAAGCAAAGTGTACAGTGTAATAGAAAATAGCTTTTTCATAATTTCTTTTGTCCCCTTGTCTCTCCCCTCTTGACACCTCCTTCACAGGTTCGTGAGAGTTATTTAAACAAGTTGATTTCAGAGCGAGCGTCTATTTTCTACAAGTTGGTATCAGAGCCATTGTTATTTTCAACAAACTCCAAATCCCTAATCAAATTCAGGACTTTTATTCCACGAATCCTCTTATCTCCTTCATATTCCGCCTTGAGGTAATCTCAGATTTCCTTTGCTGTTTTGAGAGACATTATTCGCATGAAGATCATTTGAGATACGGCTACAAATAGGCAAGCTTTTGTCTTTGATTTTCTTGTCTTCTTTTCCTTATGTGCTTTGATTTTTGCTACAATAGGATTTGCTGGAAGTGGAGGGACCTCGTAATCCTCTTTTATTGCTTCCCAAAGATCCAAAGCCTCCAAATAAGTCTCCATACGAACTTTTCACATTTGATAATTGTCTCCATCGAAGACTGGTGGTGCAACAGCTAAAAAACTGGATTCTCCTTCCATTTTGATCTCACAGATCCTTAAAAGGATGGCTTTGGTACCAATTTGTTAGTGAAAGAACGAGTGATTGAATGGTTGAGGAGAAAATTGTATTATGAAGACCAAGAAAGGTCTAAATATATAGAGAGAATATAAAAAGATATTAAAAAAATCTACCTAGAAATCTGCAGTAACAAACCAGTAAACAAATTAAAACTAAATCAACTCCTAACTACAACGAGATTTAATTAGATATTAGCTGATAGCAATCTAAACAAACACGTGATCTTTAACAGTCCAATTGATGATACAAAGGCTGTTTCTCTTACAATTTCATGATTATTTCATCTCTTGCATCATCTTAGGGTTGTTGGTTGCCTACGCTCGTTATTTTGTTGTCATATTCTATATTTATTAAACGAAAGGTCTCCCACTAGGGTAGTCGTAGTAGGGACCGACACTACTACAGGCATCGATGGTGCCACTTGTGGTACTCTAGGTAGTGACAAGGCTAGGCTTATACGACCCTAATTTTCCTAATCAAATATAGATACTACTACATGCATGACATGGCTAATACGTGTGGAAAAGTCTATGAAAATATTTCATAAACGATGTCGTCGACCTAAACATTCATAATAAATTCATTAAAACAATATTTCTATGAACAATATAGCAAAAAATAGCTAATGTGAATTTAAATGAGATAAAAAAAAAAAAAAGGCGATGGCGTGATATAACCTAAGGACTACTAAAACAAACATGAACACAATACCCTAGCTTTGATCTCATGGCCTTCACCGCGACGCCGTCACATCCATACGAGAATACCTTACCTGTACCTAAAAAAGAAGAGTAACATGCGACTTAGTATTTTAAGAAATAATCCATAAGTAACCCCACTGTTGAAGTAAGAAAAATGCAATCAAATGCAATATGGTGGGACCTATCATTTCATAAAATCATCATGACATGACTTTAAACTCAGTCCGGGCAGGGTTGAATGTGTAGTACTTTTATACACACGGCCCACGCACGTGCACATAGTCTCACCAGATAGACTCATGTATATATTCCCTAGGCCTCATTCATCGGGTTAATGCACGCTCATGCTACTGAAAACCACATGGAGAAAGGACCCACGTAATATCACGACAAAAATAGATATCGTAATGTACGCATTCGTATTAATCACAATGGGAAAGTATCCTGGTGCAAATGACGCACATAAATGCATGAGGTCCCCATAGCTTAAAACCATGACATAAGTTTATGATTCAAGTTATACCTCCATTCATTCATGACATACCAAGTTTGTGAGACATGCATCCGTAATAATTGTCATATCTTCCCTAATTAACATAATTTACATAGCTTGGTGTATGAAGTTTTATGCATCATATCATCAATATCATAAATATAATTCCACAAGATGGTAACATGGTATGGTCGTATTATAGCATAGCTTATAACAATACATAATACGACATAGCGTAATTTATAACATAGCAAAGCATCACATAATACATGCAAACAGTCATAATAATGACATATGCAGGGTTCACTAAATTTCTTGAGTTGATGTTCGTTTTATCCTACTCGTCGAGGAATAGTTCCAAAACTAACTCCAAATCGACTTCCTCCATTTTCTTTTTTCTTCATCATGTTCCCCCATTGCCCTCCTCCTCCTCCTCAACCTCCTCTTCTTCACTATGGTCAGCTCCACCTATGTCCCTTGCCCACCGCCGCCACCCAAGCCCCACAAGCCCACCCCGTCAAGGCAGCAACCATCACTCCCCAAGTGCCCCTAGGACACCCTCAAGCTCGATGTCTGCGTCGACTTGCTTGACGATCTAGTGCACTTAGTGATCCGCTCACCACCAAAATCCCCATGCTGCACCCTAATCCAAGGCCTTGTTGACCTGTAAGCTGCTGTGTGCCTTTGCACTGCGGTGAAGGCCAGAGCCTTGGGTCTCAAGATTGACCTCTCAGTTTCCCTCAGCTTGCTTTTGAACTACTGTGGAAAGAAGGTTCCGTCCGGCTTCCAATGCGCTGCTTGAAACCAAATCCTTTCATTTCCGTTTCTTGTTTCTTCTTCAATTTTCCATTTCAATGTCCTGTTTAAATAATTAGTTTGGTCGTACATCGTGTTATGATGGGTTTGGAAATCTTCTCAGAATTCCACCATCTTTTTATAGTTTCATTACAATGCAATGTAACATAATGGTACGTAGTTTTTTTTTCAAATGAACAATGTTGTTCGTCTATTCTTGTGTCTTATTACAAATTTGACGATGCATATGTTTGAAACCTCAAATCTTGTTTCACCTGTGTTACTTGCATGAAATCATAATAAACCCTTAACTTCAAAATTTTCATGACGAAAAATTAAAGAGAGTAATATTAACACTCAAGTTTTAAATGACAATGTTGATGATGTTGGGTTTTATGTCTTAAAACTAATAGTTTGTAAACAAAAACATATTTTATTTTCAATAAAGTTATTATTGTTGTTTATTCAGTAAAGATTGTTATTGAATAAAGTGAACTTTACGATCATCAATCTAAATCCAATAAACTAAGAACACTCTGGCTATAGTATGATTACTTGAACTATATGTAGAGACATAAGAGTGGATCAAGTTCAAGTATATATAGTCAAAATGATCTATAGTATAAGGATAAGGCTGGGTACCTTATTATGGGGACACTATGGATGCGGCCCACTTTTGTATATGATATAAACAATGTGATCACTAAATTGTACATGAAGACCATGAAGAAAACCACTCTCACTTTATAATGTCGTTTACTATTGAGACTGATTTTCTTTTCATTCGATAACCTAGGTAACTCGGTTTTAATCCTGAGCTAACCATGAACTCCTGTTTATTCGGAATTATCCTTAGATTGGCATGGGTGAGAGTGGCTCTAGTTCGCCGACTCAATAGGCCTCCCATTTTAGGGGTAAGACTGGGTGAATGGCTGGGGACGTGGGGTGCAAGATGGAATTCACTCCTACCCACTTTTAGGGATAGAAGAGGGGTAGTTCCCTTAAGCACTGACTCCAGGTCTTGAACAAGGGGCCCCACCCTCTCATTAGCATGAGAGGGATTCGGTTTACTGGTTGGACCACAAACCAATTGTTCATTAGAGGATCAGTGAGACATAAGGAACAAGAAGTAACTTTAGGGGTAAAACGGTAAATTGACCCAGCTCTAGTTACGAACAACCTGTGAAGGATCGACTTACTAATCATGGTTATACCAAATGGACAGAAATATATCTACAGTGAGGAGAGTGCAACTACTAGGCTATAGTGGAGTGTCCTAGTAGTTAACGAATGTTGGTTAACAAGGTTAATGAGTTTAACCGGTTAATCTTGGATCGTTGGAGCCCGTGATCTATAGGTCCATTAGGTCCCTCTGCTAGCTCATATCGGACTAAATCATAGAACAGTGTGACGAGTGAGTTCGAAATGTTCGAATTCAAATTAGGGAATATGCGCTACATATATACGATATATTTAACCGCATTTTTGTTTTATTTACGAATTAAAAAAAAAGAGAGAATCTGAGATATTTAAATAAGATTTAAATATCTTAATCAATTATGTGTCGGAATTTATTGGGATTGACATTTGGATTAATATTAAACATTAATTAAATATTTTAATTAATCATTTAATGTTACCTTAATTTGAAATTCATTATTCAAATTAATTGTTGAATTAAAATGAAGAAAGTCAAAATGTTGACTCCATTTAATGAAAAATTCTGGAATTTTGAGGTGTCAAAATTTGGTTTAACCAAACTTGCATGCTTGCCAAATAAACCCCACAAGTTTGAGTGGAATTTTGAGTGTCAAAATTTGGTTAACTCAAACATGCATGCTTGCCACATAATCCCAAACATTTGAGTGGAATTTTAAGTTTCAAAATTTGGTGATCTCAAATTTGCATGAACATGCAAACATGACTCTTTAAATAGAGTGATCATGGTGCATGGAAGATCTTCTTCTTGGTGAAAAACATTGAGAAAACCCTCTCAAAAACACTCTCTTCACATATACAAAATCCCTCCCAAGTTTAGTCACTCACTGGATTCCACAATCCCGTTCCAAAGCCGGAGGATAGTGGAAAAGACACTAGTGGTGGTTCGAAACCGGATCGTGAGGAAAAAGGAGTTTGAACTACAAAAGGTAAGTATCTAAACTCATTAAGTTTTAATACTCACGAACATGCTAGTTATTTACTATAATTGATGTTCTAAAAGTGCCAAGATCCAAATTGCTTCCGCATGTGCTATATTAACACCATCAGATGATAAATGTAGAGACCTCAATTTAATGAAAATATGGATGTCAGTGTAACAGTCCAAGTACGCCGCTAGTAGATATTATCCGTTTTGAATCGTTATGTATCACCGTCAACCTTTTAAAACATGTTTGTTAGGGAGAGGTTTTCACATTCCTATAAAGAATGCTTCGTTCTCCTCTCCAACTGACGTGGGATCTCACAATCCACCCCCTTGGGGGCCAGCGTCTTTGTTGGCACACCGCTCGGTGTCTAGCTCTGGTGCCATTTGTAATAGCCTAAGCTCACCGTTAGCAGGGATTATCTACTTTGGCCCGTTACGTATCACCGTTAGTCTCACGGTTTTAAAATGTGTCTGTGAGAGATGTTTCCACATTATTTTAAGAAATGTTTCGTTCTCTTTTTCAACCGACGTGAGATCTCATAGTCCATGGGAACTTTTGAAAAATTTATGAAAATATTTAAACGGTCGCATAAGAATTTACTATTTTAAACGAGGAATAGGGTTATTATTAATATTATGTGTTGATATTTTTATAAAATATAAGGTCAATTTTATACGATATGATTAAAAAGTGGATTTGGTTGACAATATTAGATATCGACATACTAATGAAAAAAAAAATACAATGGTCCGTGTCAATACTGTCGGTCAATGAAAAGCAAATTGTAGAGATAATTGCTACATTTTTCGTTTTCTTTTCTTTATTTATTTATTTAATTATTTATAGATCCAACTTTAATTTTAATTTTGAAAAAGATGATGAATAATTAGTGGTTCACTCATCTCGGCAATTAATTTTTTTTTCCAATAATTATTTATAACAACCTTTTCATAATTTTTGAATTGTTAACCATTAAAATTTATATTAATTACATCATCATATGCCTCTTTTATCTCGAGTCAATAATAAGTATTTTAATATATTTAAAATTGTAAAATAGGTTTTTTTTTTTATTAATTTAATTTATTAGTATTTTTGTTTTATATATATATATTTTTTTCAAAATTATCTATTGATATTGACATTTCCATAAAAATGAGACTTCGATATTTTGTTGTCAACATTAACATTTGAAACATTAATGTTAAGTAACTAATTTTGATATCTAACCTAAGGGCTATAACTTGAATAGAAAATGCAACTATCATACCTTCATTCTCATAGCCTATATAGTGACCCTACATGGTTGTCTTGCATTCATCTAAAAAAAAATAGCACTTGGTTTGATAATTTAAAAAAATACTCAGCAAATAATCACACTGTTGCGGTCAGAAAATGGAAATACATGCAATGATCTCTACTTTTCAGTCTGGATAGAGCTGAATGTGTAATATTTCTCTACACATGCACACACAAGATTTTCAAAGCATGCATGTAATAACAATCTTAGTCTTGTCATGTTTTAGAAGTTGTATTGTTATGTCATACTGACATCAATATATATCAAAACTCATTGTTAACATATATTTATCCGCTTTGACTCATTATATATTGCTGCCAATTTTACAATTTACTAGGGAGAGGTTTCCACACCGTTATAAAAAAAAATGTTTCGTTACTCCTTCAAACAGACGTGGAATCTCATAGATAATATTTAAAAAAAAAAACCATATTATATTTGTAAAAATTATTTGTGCTAAAAATAATCTATAGATATCATTTATTACCCACTTCGTAAAAATTATTAGGCATGATGATTTAGAACAGAATGTTTCAGAAACTGAGTGTATAAAGCAATAAAAAAGTTCTTTAAATCGAAACCCTAATTCGGAAACCCCAAACCGGGACGTTTGATACAGGTGCTAAAAAAATCGAATAACTATTCATGTTTTTTGAAACTTTTGTTGGGAATGGTTAGAAATGATGATTTAGAATAGAATGTCGAAGAAGCGAAGTGTTTAAAGCAGTAAAAAAAGTGCTTAAAATCAAAACCCTAATTCGGAAACCCCAAACCGGGACGTTTGAAGCACGTGCTACAAAAATTGGGGAACTATCCATGTTTTTCGAATCTTTTGTGGGGAATGATTAAGCATGCTGATTTAGAATAGAATGTTGAAGAAACGAAGTGTATAAAAAAGTAAAAAAGTGCTTAAAATCGAAACCCTAATTCAGAAACCCAAAACCGGGACGTTTGAAACACGTGCTAAAGAAACCAAGTAACTTTCTATCTTTTTCAAAACTTTTGTGGGGAATGAATAGAAATGATGATTTACAATAGAATGTCGAAGAAGCGGAGTGTATAAAGAAGTAAAAAAGTGCTTAAAATTGAATCCCTAATTCGAAAACCCCAAACCGAGACGTTTGAAACACGTGTAAAAAAAAACTGGGTAACTGTCCATGTTTTTCGAAATTTTGTGGGAAATGAATAGGTATGATGATTTAGAATAGAATGTCGAAGAAACGGAGTGTATAAAGCAGTAAATAAGTGCTTAAAATCGATACCCTATTTCGAAAACCCAAAACCGGGACGTTTGAAACACGTGCCAAAAAAATCGAGTAACTGTCCACGTTTTAAGAAAGTTTTGTGAGGAATGATTAGGCATGATGATTTCGAATAGAACCCTAATTCGGAAACCCCAAACCGGGACGTTTGAAACACGTGCTAAAATAACCCAGTAACTGTCCATGTTTTTCGAAACTTTTGTGGGGAATATTTAGGCTTGATGATTTAGAATAGAATGTTGAAGAAACGGAGTGTATAAAGCAGTGAAAAAGTGCTTCAAATCGAAAACCTAATTCAGAAACCCCAAACCGGGACGTTTGAAACACGTGCTAAACAAACCAAGTAACTTTCCATCTTTTAATAACCCTATTAGGGAATGATTAGGCATGATTATTAAGAATAGAATGTCGAAGAAGTGGAGTGTAGAAAGCAGTAAAAAAGTGCTTGAAATCGTAACCCACATTCGGAAACCCCAAACCGGGACGTTTGAATCACATGCTAAAAAACCGAGTAACTATCCATGGTTTTCAAAACTTTAAAGGGGAATAATTAGGCATGATGATTTAGAATAGAATGTCGAAGAAATGGAGTGTATAAAGCAGTAAAAAAGTGCTTGAAATCGTAACCCTAATTCGGAAACCCCAAATAGGGACGTTTGGAACAAGTGCTACAAAAACCGACTAACTATCCATGTTTTAAAAATCTTTTATGGGGAATTATTAGGTATGATGATTTAGAAGAGAATGTCAAAGAAACAGAGTGTATAAAGTAGTAAAATTTGCTTAAAATCGAAATCCTAATTCGGAAACCCCAAACCGGGATGTTTGAAACACGTGCTAAAAAAATCGAGTAACTGTCCATGTTTTAAAAACCTTTTGTGGGGAATGATTAGGCATTTTGATTTCGAATAGAATGTTGAAGAAACGGAGTGTATAAAGCAGTGAAAAAGAGCTTCAAATCGAAAACCTAATTCGGAAACCCCAAACCGGGACGTTTGAAACACGTACTAAAAACACCTAGTAACTGTTCATGTTTTTCGAAACTTTTGTGGGGATTGATCAGGCATGATGATTTAGAATAGAATGTCGAAGAAACGGAGTGCATACAGCAGTAAAAAGTTGCTTAAAGTCAAAACACTAATTCGGAAACCCCAAACCGGGACGTTTGAAACACGTGCTAAAAAAACCAAGTAACTGTTCATGTTTTTCGAAACTTTTGTAGGGAATGATGAGACATGATGATTTAGAATAGAATGTCGAAGAAACGGAGTGTATAAAGCAGTAAAAAAGTGCTTAAAATTGAAACCCTAATTCGGAAACCCCAAACCGGGACATTTGAAACACGTGCTACAAAAATCGGGGAAATATTCATGTTTTTCGAAACTTTTATGGGGAATTATTAGGCATACTGATTAGAATAGAAAGTCAAAGAAACTGATTGTATAAAGCAGTAAAAAATGCTTAAAATCGAAATCGTAATTCTTAAACGCCAAACCGGGACGTTTGAAACAGGTCCTAAAAAAATCGAGTAACTGTCCATGTTTTAAGAATCTTTTGTGGGGAATGATTAGGAATGATGATTTAGAACAGAATGTTGAAGAAACGGAGAGTATAAAGGAGTAAAAAAGTGCTTAAAATAGAAACCCTAATTCGGAAACCCGAAACTGGGACGTTTGAAACACGTGCTAAAATAATCCAGTAACTGTCCATGTTTTTCAAAACTTTCGTGGGGAATGATTAGGCATGATGATTTAGAATAGAATGTCGAAGAAACAGAGGGTATAAAGCAGTAAAAAAATTCTTGAAATCGTAACCCTAATTCGGAAACCCCAAACCGGTACGTTTCAAATAAGTACTACAAAAACCGAGTAACTGTCCATGTTTTTCGACACTTTTATGGAGAATGATTAGGCATGATGATTTAGAAGAGAATGTCGAAGAAACCGAGAGTATAAAGTAGTAAAAAGTGCTTAAAATCGAAATCCTAATTCGGAAACCCCAAACCGGAACGTTTGAAACAGGTGCTAAAAAATCGAGTAACTGTCCATGTTTTAAGAACCTTTTATGGGGAATGATTAGGCATGATGATTTATAATAGAATGTCGAAGAAACAGAGTGTATAACGCTGTAGAAAAGTGCTTAAAATCGAAACGCTAATTCAGAAACCCCAAACCAGGACGTTTGAAACTCGTGCTAAAAAACCGAGTAACTGTCCATGTTTTACGAAAATTTAGTAGGAAATGATTAGGCATGATGATTTATAAGAGAATTTTGAAGAAACGGAGTGTAAAAGAAGTATTAAAAGTGCTTAAAATCAAACCCTAATTCGGAAACCCCAAACCGGGACGTTTGAAACAAGTGCTAAAAAAAACAAGTAACTGTCCATATTTTTCGAAAATTTTCTGGGGAATGAATAGAAATGATGATTTAGAATAGAATGTCGAAGAAGCGGTGTGTACAAAGCAGTAAAAAAGTGCTTGAAATCGTAACCCTAATTCGGAAACCCCAAACCGGGACGTTTGAAACACGTGCTAAAAAACCGAGTAACTGTCCATGTTTTAAGAAACTTTTGTGGGGAATGCTTAGGCATGATGATTTAGAATAGAATGTCGAAGAAACGGAGTGTATAAAGCACTAAAAAAGTGCTTCAAATCGAAACCCTAATTCGGAAACCCAAAACCAGGACGTTTGAAACACGTGCTATAAAAACCGATAAACTGTCCATGTTTTTCGAAATTTTTTTGAGGAATGATTAGGCATGATGATTGAGAATAGAATGTCGAAGAAACGGAGTGTATAAATCAATAAAAAAAGTGCTTAAACTTTAAACCCTAATTCGGAAACCCCAAACCGGGACGTTTGAAACACATGCTAAAAAATCGAGTAACTGTCCATGTTTTTCGCAACTTTTTTAGGGAATGACGAGGCATGATGATTTAGAATAGAATTTCGAAGAAACGGAGTGTATAAAGCAGTAAAATTTGCTTAAAATCGAAACCTTAATTCGAAAACCCCAAACCGAGATGTTTGAAACTCGTGCTAAAAAAACCGAGCAACCGTACATGTTTTTCAAAACTTTTGTGGGGAATTATTAGCCATGATGATTTAGAATAGAATGTTGAAGAAATGGAGTGTATAAAGCAGTACAAAAGTCCTTCAAATCGAAACCCTAATTCGGAAAACCCAAATCGGGACGTTGAAACACGTGCTAAAGAAACCGAGTAACTTTCCATGTTTTAAAAAACTTTTTTGGGGAAGGATTAGGCATGATGATTTAGAATAGAATGTTGAATAAAAAGAGTGTATAAAGCAGTAAAAAAGTGCTTAAAATCGAACTCTATTTCGGAAACTTCAAACTGGGACGTTTCAAACACGTTCTAAAAAACCGATAAACTATCCATGTTTTTCGAAACTTTTGTGGGGAATGATTAGCCATGATAATGATGAATAGAATGTCGAAGAAACGGAATGTATAAAGCAGTAAAAAAGGGCTTAAAATTGAAACCCTAATTCAGAAACCCCAAACCGGGACGTTGGAAACACGTGCTAAAAAACCAAGTAACTGTTCATGTTTTTCAAAACTTTTGTAGGGAATGATGATTTAGAATAGAATTTTGAAGAAACGGAGTGGATAAAAAAATAAAAAAGTGTTTAAAATCGAAACCCTAATTCGGAAACCTCAAACCAAGACGTTTGAAACACGTTCTAAAGAAACCGAGTAACTTTCCATGTTTTAAGAAACTTTTGTGAGGAATAATTAGGCATGATGATTTAGACTAGATTGTCGAAGAAACAAAGTGTATAAAGAAGTAAAAAAGTGCTTAAAATCGAACCTGTAATTCGGAAACCCCAAACCGGGACGTTTGAAACACATGCTAAAATAACCGAGTAACTGTCCATGTTTTTTGAAACTTTTGTGGGGAATGATTAGGCATGATGATTAAGAATAGAATGTCAAAGAAACGGAGTGTATAAAGCAGTAAAAAAGTGCTTAACATCGAAAAAAATATTTTGTTCCTCCTTCTAACTAACGTCTCTAGTTGATCAATACAGATATATGTGGACCAATTAACCCCGAGTCCTTAAGCGAAAATAGGTATTTCATTTCCTTTATCGATGATCACTCACGGAAAACTTTGGCTTACTATCTAAAAGGAAAATCCAAGGCATTCGAGGTGTTAAAAAATTTCAAAGTAATGGTGGAGTAGGAAACTCGTAGACACATCAAAGCTGTACGATCCGATAGATGTGGCTAGTATACTTCGACGGCTTTCATGGAGTACTGCGAGGAGCAAGGCATAAGGTGATTTTTAACCGCACCGTACACCCCTCAATAAAATGGTGTGGCCGAGAGAAAGAACCGGGCCATTCTCGACATGGTTATCTCAATGCTTAAGAGAAAGGATGTCGAAGGAATTTTGGGCAGAAGCCGTGCAATGCACCATCTACGTACAAAATCGATGTCCACATGCAAAGTTAGATGATCAAACACCACTAGAGGCTTGGAACGGACAAAAGCCTACAATTTCTCACCCTTAAAGTGTTCGGTAGTGTGGCTTATGCTCACGTACCGGACCAACGAAGAACGAAGCTCGAAGACAAAAGCAAAAGGTATATCTTTATTTGATATGATGAGAAGACAAAAGGATACAAGCTACTTGACCCGATCAGTAAGATGATGATAGTGAGTCACAATGTGCGAGTAAATGAAGCAAGCGAATGGGATTGGAACAATTCGACGGATGTCAACATCGAAGTAGGAGAATCATCAGTCGCTACACCAACAGACTCAGAAATTTTCAATGATGAAGATGAACCACGACAACCCAAAATGCGGAGTTTGTGAGTTTTGTATGACTCAACTAATGAGGTACACCTTGTATGTCTTATGGCAGATGCTGAAAATATCAGCTTTGAAGAGGCGGTGCGAGACACGAAGTGGCAAACCGATTCATCGCAACAACACATGGGAAGTGAAAAAATTACCGGTAGGAAGTCAGCCCATAAGTGGGAAGTGGGTATTCAAGAAAAAGATGAATGCTCAAGGCGAGATTGGATGGTACAAGGCGCGACTTGTTGCGAAAGGATACAAGCAAAAGGTGGGAATCGACTATGACGAAGTGTTTGTTCCCGTTGCTAGAATTTCCCAAGCAGCCTAATTCAAATGGCCGATTTTTCAAATGGATGTCAAGTCAGCATTCTGAATGGTGTGCTTAAAGAAGAAGTATACCTCGAACAACCTCCTGGGTATGTGAAAATTGGAGAAGAGAAGAAGGTACTAAAATTGAAGAAGGCGCTTTACGGGTTGAAACAAGCACCACGAGGATGGAATACTCGTATCGACACATACTTCAAGGAGAACGGGTACAAGCAATGTTCCCACGAACATTCACATTATACAAAGAAGAGTGGAGGCGATGTGATACTTGTCGCTCTCTATGTCGATGACCTCATCTTCTCAGGCAACAATAATGAAATGATAGAAGAGTTCAAAAGCACAATGACGCGAGAATTTTAGATGACAGACTTGGGCTTGTTAAAGTTTTTCCTCGGTTTGGAGGTTAAATAAGGAGAAACATGTATTTTTATATCACAGGAGAAATATGCAAAGGAAATTTTGAAGAAGTACAAGATGAAAAATTGCAACCCGGTATCTACACCAATGGAACCAGGTGCAAAGCTCTCAAAGTACGATGAAGGAGAACGAGTTAGATGCAAATAGGTACAGAAGCCTGGTGGGAAGCCTTCGCAATCTTACATGCACAAGGCTAGATCTTTCATTAAGTGTTGGCATAATAAGTCGGTTCATGGAGGAGCCAATTTATTCACATTGAAAAGCGTTGAAGCGAGTTCTCAATACGTCCAAGGAACATTGTCACTTGGGTTATTCTACTGAAAAACAGAATATTACAAGTTAGTCGATTACTCTAATAGTGATTGGTGCGAAGACATAGACGATCGAAAAAGTACATCGGGTTATGTATTCTTCACGGGCAACACAGCATTTACTTGGCTTTCAAAGAAGCAACCGATCGTGACACTCTCGACGTGTGAAGCTGAGTATGTAGCAGCATCTTGATGTGTGTGTCACGCAATATGGCTTAGAAACTTGTTGAGTAAGATGGAGAAAAAGCATCGAGGTGCAACCGTAATACAAGTTGACAACAAATCAGCAATTGAGTTGACCAAGAACCTAGTAAACCGTGAAAGAAGCAAACACATTGACGTTCGATTAAATTTAATCTGAGATCATGTGAAGGAAGGAAATGTGAAATTGCTGCATGTGGCAAGTCAGGATCAAGTTGCGGACATCTTTACAAAACCGCTACCGAAAGTACATTTTGACAAATACAAGAAGACGATTGGCATGGCAAACGACAAGAGCATTGAAGTTTATGTGGGGGAGTTTTGTTGGGAATAAACTTAAATGAAAAAAAGAAGAGAAGGGTAGTTTTTTATTTTGTTAAACTTAGTAAGACTTTTGAAATTTGAGTGAAAAGGCCAAAGAAAATATAAAGGGCCAAGAATCATTCCAGGAGAAAATAGGTGATGGGATAGCTAATTTTTTACCGTAGAAATCCTATAAATTGATTCATTTTTATTGTAAAATGCAAGAGGCAGAGAGCAAGAACAAGAGACAAAAAGCAAAGTGTACAGTGTAATAGAAAATAGCTTTTTCATAATTTCTTTTGTCCCCTTGTCTCTCCCCTCTTGACACCTCCTTCACAGGTTCGTGAGAGTTATTTAAACAAGTTGATTTCAGAGCGAGCGTCTATTTTCTACAAGTTGGTATCAGAGCCATTGTTATTTTCAACAAACTCAAAATCCCTAATCAAATTCAGGACTTTTATTCCACGAATCCTCTGATCTCCTTCATATTCCGCCTTGAGGTAATCCCAGATTTCCTTTGCTGTTTTGAGAGACATTATTCGCATGAAGATCATTTGAGATATGGCTGCAAATAGGCAAGCTTTTGTCTTTGATTTTCTTGTCTTCTTTTCCTTATGTGTTTTGATTTTTGCTACAATAGGATTTGCTGGAAGTGGAGGGACCTCGTAATCCTCTTCTATTGCTTCCCAAAGATCCAAAGCCTCCAAATAAGTCTCCATACGAACTTTTCACATTTGACGCACATAAATGCATGAGGTCCCCATAGCTTAAAACCATGACATAAGTTTATGATTCAAGTCATACCTCCATTCATTCATGACATACCAAGTTTGTGAGACATGCATCCGTAATAATTGTCATATCTTCCCTAATTAACATAATTTACATAGCTTGGTGTATGAAGTTTTATGCATCATATCATCAATATCATAAATATAATTCCACAAGATGGTAACATGATATGGTCGTATTATAGCATAGCTTATAACAATACATAATACGACATAGCGTAATTTATAACATAGCATAGCATCACATAATACATGCAAACAATCATAGTAATGACATGTGCAGGGTTCACTAAATTTCTTGAGTTGATGTTCGTTTTATCCTACTCGTTGAGGAATAGTTCCAAAACTAACTCCAAATCGACTTCCTCCATTTTCTTTTTTCTTCATCATGTTCTCCAAATTGGCGTTGGCTAGAAATAAAAGAAATGATAGTATGAAGATTGAGAAATAACACACACATCTTAAGCTTGGAATAACTTAGGAACTTCTCCATCATCATTTTCATGTGATAAATGTTTTCTCTCTAATGTGCAATTTCATCACTTATCGAGCTAAAATCTATATAGATATTTTTTTTCTTTACTCAAGCTTTTGTCTAACTGCAAAGGCTCATAATATATCACTAGAGTCTTGTCGATCATGTACTTACCGAGCATAAACACATGGAACACATGAAGTAGGGTAAACATTCTTGTATTGAGAAGTAAATTTGTATTTGTTTCAAAATCCTTATGTGTAGTAATGACTTAATTTAAAATAATTATAAATTCCACCTCTTAATTTTTAAAATCTACTTTAATTAGAAGAATTAAATTTATTTCACATGAAATTAAAATTATAAATATGAAACCTATCTTTTTAATAAAATGTAGACTATTAACCAAAATGAACATATATCATTGGATTGGATTATATCATTGACTATAATGTTTGATTTGAATTTAAAAATAAATAAATAAATATATGGATATTAATTTCTTGTAGGTCGATTTCATTCAGTTTTTTTTTTTTTTTACTTTAATTTATTAGTCGTAATGGTCCCTCACGTAAATAACTGATATGAACCGTTATGACATTTTCATCGATAGTTGACATATACATTCATTGTTCAACAATTTATTTAACTTGCGTTTACTGTTTCGATCATAAAGAAAAATATAATTAAAAAAAAACTTATACAAAGATAAATATTTAACCTAAACAGTATTTCTAAATTATGATTAGTAGAAATTTAAGTTTAGTTATTGACATGCAAAACTACAATATTTGAATAGTTAAAGAGAAACTATTTGTAGAGTTGATATGGCTTTTTTGGGATTGATTAAGAATGAACAACAAAGGAAATATAATGTTTTTTAATGGATCAAATCTTGAAGGTTTGACTTTTGATGTATGGTTGCAAGTGGAGAATAAAGTTTAAATTAAGAGTACAAAAAAAAAAGAAGAAATAAAAGTCATTAAATTGACTAATTAATGTTTTTATAGTTGATTATGCAATGTATTGATTGGTGGAGTTCTAGGATGTGTCACACACCTCTCTTTGCTTGTCCATTACTTTGACTTTCTTTTAAGTAAATTGTCTTGGAGTGATGCCTTCCAATTTTTCAAGTTCTTCTTTTTTCTTTTTTTGATATATTTTAATTATAAACTTTCTATTTTCCATCATTCATATGAATTCTAGCAAATCATTAGTAATATTAGATTAAATTTATATCAGTAGCCAATTTGGAAACAGAGATCCACTGTAAATTTAGAATACATGAGAACAGAATGAAAAGGGCAGACCGAACAAAAAAAAAATTAGGGAATTAAAAACCACAAACTAAACATAGAGGGAAAGGTAAATGCTAAATACAGAGAGTAGTAAAGGCGAGAATAACTTAAATAGTTGTATATACTTCTCTTTCTACCACAATAACCATGGAAAATAAGATTTTTAATAAAAATATAATTATTGATTATATTTCAAGACTTTTAACAATGGACCCATGTAAATGAGAGAAATAATTTTGTAGATTTCAAATTTGAAACTGATGTCATGGGCTCACATAGGTTGACTCGGATTTCAAAGGACGGAATCAAACATTCATTAAAGATATATTCGTGGCAACGATTTAAGCTAGCCAAGTAAGTGAACTTACTATCGGTATGGTTATATTTGCTGTTGACACGTGCCCCGTGATTCTGCACGTGTCATATATATTGATATGTGTGAATTGTCTGTGGATCGATATGCTTCTTATTTGTTATGTATATGTTATAATATGTGAATTGTTTAATAATAATTACGGTACGATGTGTTCAATGATATGTTTGAGATAGGATACGAGAAGGATGCACAAAACGAAATGTAACGATAGGAGTAAAATACGTTCATGAAACATTAAGGTTAGGTTACATACTGGAGTGATATGGATAAGAGAGATTGATGGAAGAATACAGTTAGGCTACGGGTAGAAAGGGATAGGTTTGTGATAAATTGATAGAACGATAGCGTTAGGTTAAGTTCTTGTGATGAGATGACTAAGGTACGTTAACGTAATGATATGTCTGTGATAAGTAAAGAACGTTAAGGCTATGATAAGTTAGAGAACGATATGACTATGAAGTGTTTATGTTATGACTCGTTTATGATATCAGACATTGTGATGCAATATGTTATGGTATGATGTGTATATGATGAAATGTTATGTTAAAAGCATAGAACGTTCTGTTAGGTCTCCTAAATTGTGTGTATACAGCACGATATGAATGACATGAAATTACGATAAATGACATGAAGTATAACCCCGTTAGAATTATGTATGATTTGAGAATTGAAGGATGAGAAACGATATGACATGAATGATGAACGATATTTGAAACGATATGAAAAATGATATGATACGTACATAATGCTAGCGGGGTTGTATTAAAGGATAATGAAAATGGAAAATTTTTGGGACCTTATGCATTATGTGTGCTCATGCATTTGGGACGGATACCCCTATCCCATCACGAAGGTACGGACGCGTACATCCAATGGCAGGACAACGATCGTTATGTCTGCATAGCGCTGCCGTGACGGTTACTAGTTCTAGCGAGTGTCTGGCCTAAGGGGCTCCCAGAGTTTGCCCACCGGGTAAGGAAGGTGGCCCAGGAGTGTGCGAATTAGCTGGTGAGCCCATACTCGCACGTATGGGCTGTGTGTAGTACTAGTATATGGTATACGTCCAAAATTATCCATTACGACAGCATCATAGGGAAAACGAAACGAAAGATAGGTCTCATCATTTCATTGCATGTGATTGTTGCATTTAACCCCAATAGTGGGGTCACTTGCTGAGTATTTCTTTATATACTCAAGCCATATGCTACTACATTTTTCAGGTTAAGGCAAGGCATTCCGGTACGGTTGACGACGACATCGCAACTCGAGACCAAGGCACATGCAGAGGGTAGTGGTATTTATTTTCTTAGACTTGGGCTAGAATAGGATGTTTTTAACTTAAACTCTTATTCATTTTATTTAAGTTTTTGGTTGTGTCGTTTTAAAGATGTTTTCAAAACACGTAAGTCCATGACTTTGTTTTAAAATAAAGGTCATGTTTTATGGAATTCAAATAAAGACTTCCGCATTCAATGTTTATGGTACGTATACAGTAGCGACCTTAAATTAAGCAAAAAATTTCGGGTCGTTACAGCGCACATGCGCACATGGACCGTTAAGGATGGACTCGTTTACATACCCCTAAGGCTTGACTCGTTGGGTTAAATGTGCTGACGCGCCGAACACCACAGAGGGAAAGACCCACATGATATCATGACGAACATAAATATCGAAAGTACACATATGTACTAACATAACGGAGATGTATCATGATGCACAACATACATAAATGCGTGAGGTCCCAATGGCTTAAAATCAATAAGAATCATTTCATTTATCCTTTTATTCATGTCATAGTACACATACGAGACATGTATGCATAGTATTCATCATGGCTTTCATCATGCATCATCATTAGTATAATATAATCTATAACATGCCTTTACTTTACATGACATGACATGACATTAGGTATACAACATATTTTAGTTCTTGCTTGGTACAAAATTTAATTCTAAAACTAAAACGTGATCCCCAAGTTCAAATTTGAACTATTGCTACAAAATTAACACAATGAACAAAAAGAGGGTTCAAGAATAGCATTTACTCAGATGACCTCCTTAAATGGCTATTCTTCCTTCAAAAACTTGATGTTGATATCCAACGCAAATTAAGCGATTGATCCAATAACTCACTTCTATTTACGGTATATTTTTTTTCAAAACTTTGTTTTACTCCTTTAATTACATTCTACCCCTTAAGTAACATTAATCCTCTAATTAAGACTTTGTTTATGATTGTATCTACTAATCCTAGAAATAAGATTATTTACTAAATATTTTTGATAATCAATATTTTCTATTTTTTAGGTAAAGGCAAAGAAATCTTAAGCAGCACAGTGATTTCTATAGAAGTTGGGAGAGACTTTCGATAGTGTTTTGTTTATATTTCAATTTTTCATTCTTTTAATATCTTATTCAAACATGTTTTTATTTGAAACAAGGATGGGTTTCATGCTATCGAAGTTTAACCGTCCAATATATGTTTTAAAATTGATTTTTGGGATCCTAAATAAAAGTCTAATTTTTTTTTTTTTTTTTAGATCTTTTATCTTATAACCATTTTCATCTTAAGTAAACTTTAAAAGATTTTCAAAGCATGCATGTAATAACAATCTTAGTCTTGTCATGTTTTAGAAGTTGTACTGTTATGTCATACTAACATCAATATATATCAAAACTCATTGTTAACATATATTTATCCGCTTTGACTCATTATATATCGCCGCCAATTTTACAATTTACTAGGGAGAGGTTTCCACACCCTTATAAAAAAAAAAATGTTTCGTTACTCCTTCAAAATGACGTGGAATCTCATAGTTATATTTAAAAAAAAAACCATATTATATTTGTAAAAATTATTTGTGCTAAAAATAATCTCTAGATTATCATCTATTACCCACTTGTCTGTAAAGGTTCTATCAAATATTATTTTCCAACCATACAAACCACAATTTCATTTTAAAAAGTATTTGATATCTTATTATCGAACATCACTTCGTCTAGTTTGTAGGCCATTTGACATTTTTATAATACTTTAAAAAAGACAAACTAATTAAAAACTCATCTCTCAAATCAATTCCTCAAAACTTAATAAACTAACTCAAAGAGTTAGGTGTTTCATATCCAGCAATTTATAAGGAATTTTTGTTTTTAAATACAACAAATTCCCAAACCCCATTTATAAAAACCCTAACCCTTCTCATAATTCTTCACAAGCCATCCCACAAACCTACAAACCCTTCAATATCTCTCCACCAATGGCTTCCAAGCTCTCTTCACCCATTGCCCTCCTCCTCCTCAACCTCCTCTTCTTCACTATGGTCAGCTCCACCTATGTCCCTTTCCCACCGCCGCCACCCAAGCCCCACAAGCCCACCCCGTCAAGGCAGCAACCATCACTCCCCAAGTGCCCTAGGGACACCCTCAAGCTCGATGTCTGCGTCGACTTGCTGGACGATCTAGTGCACTTAGTGATCCGCTCACCACCAAAATCCCCATGCTGCACCCTAATCCAAGGCCTTGTTGACCTGGAAGCTGCTGTGTGCCTTTGCACTGCGGTGAAGGCCAGAGCCTTGGGTCTCAAGATTGACCTCTCAGTTTCCCTCAGCTTGCTTTTGAACTACTGTGGAAAGAAGGTTCCGTCCGGCTTCCAATGCGCTGCTTGAAACCAAATCCTTTCATTTCCGTTTCTTGTTTCTTCTTCAATTTTCCATTTCAATGTCATGTTTAAATAATTAGTTTGGTCGTACATCATGTTATGATGGGTTTGGAAATCTTCTCAGAATTCCACCATCTTTTTATAGTTTCATTACAATGCAATGTAACATAATGGTATGTAGTTTTTTTTTCAAATGAACAATGTTGTTCGTCTATTCTTGTGTCTTATTACAAATTTGACGATGCATATGTTTGAAACCTCAAATCTTGTTTCACGTGTGTTACTTGCATGAAATCATAATAAACCCTTAACTTCAAAATTTTCATGACGAAAAATTAAAGAGAGTAATATTAACACTCAAGTTTTAAATGCAATGTTGATGATGTTGGGTTTTATGTCTTAAAACTAATAGTTTGTAAACAAAAACATATTCTATTTTCAATAAAGTTATTATTGTTGTTTATTCAGTAAAGATTGTTATTGAATAAAGTGAACTTTACGATCATCAATCTAAATCCAATAAACTAAGAACACTGGCTATAGTATGATTACTTGAACTATATGTAGAGACATAAGAGTGGATCAAGTTCAAGTATATATAGTCAAAATGATCTATAGTATAAGGATAAGGCTGGGTACCTTATTATGGGGACACTATGGATGGCCCACTTTTGTATATGATATAAACAATGTGATCACTAAATTGTACATGTGGAGACATTGGAGTGGGGGCGTCCTATGCAATGAGTATTGCATAAGATCGGACCATGAAGAAAACCACTCTCACTTTATAATGTCGTTTACTATTGAGACTGATTTTCTTTTCATTCGATAACCTAGGTAACTCGGTTTTAATCCTGAGCTAACCATGAACTCCTGTTTATTCGGAATTATCCTTAGATTTGCATGGGTGAGAGTGGCTCTAGTTTGCCGACTCAATAGGCCTCCCATTTCAGGGGTAAGACTGGGTGAATGGCTGGGGACGTGAGGTGCAAGATGGAATTCACTCCTACCCACTTTTAGGGATAGAAGAGGGGTAGTTCCCTTAAGCACTGACTCCAGGTCTTGAACAAGGGGCCCCACCCTCTCATTAGCATGAGAGGGATTCGGTTTACTGGTTGGACCACAAACAAATTGTTCATTAGAGGATCAGTGAGACATAAGGAACAAGAAGTAACTTTAGGGGTAAAACGGTAAATTGACCCAGCTCTAGTTACGAACAACCTGTGAAGGATCGACTTACTAATCATGGTTATACCAAATGGACAGAAATATATCTACAGTGAGGGGAGTGCAACTACTAGGCTATAGTGGAGTGTCCTAGTAGTTAACGAATGTTGGTTAACAAGGTTAATGAGTTTAACCGGTTAATCTTGGATCGTTGGAGCCCGTGATCTATAGGTCCATTAGGTTCCTCTGCTAGCTCATATCGGACTAAACCATAGAATAGTGTGACGAGTGAGTTCGAAATGTTCAAATTCAAATTAGGGAATATGGGCTACATATATACGATATATTTAACCGCATTTTTGTTTTATTTACGAATTAAACAAAAAGAGAGAATCTGAGATATTTAAATAAGATTTAAATATCTTAATCAATTATGTGTCGGAATTGATTGGGATTGACATTTGGATTAATATTAAACATTAATTAAATAGTTTAATTAATCATTTAATGTTACTTTAATTTGAAATTCATTATTCAAATTAATTGTTGAATTAAAATGAAGAAAGTCAAAATGTTGACTCCATTTAATGAAAAATTCTGGAATTTTGAGGTGTCAAAATTTGGTTTAACCAAACTTGCATGCTTGCCAAATAAACCCCACAAGTTTGAGTGGAATTTTGAGTGTCAAAATTTGGACCCCACAAGTTTGAGTGGAATTTTGAGTGTCAAAATTTGGTTAACTCAAACATGCATGCTTGCCACATAATCCCAAACATTTGAGTGGAATTTTAAGTTTCAAAATTTGGTGATTTCAAATTTGCATGAACATGCAAACATGACTCTTTAAATAGAGTGATCATGGTGCATGGAAGATCTTCTTCTTCTTGGTGAAAAACATTGAGAAAAACCTCTCAAAAACACTCTCTTCACATATACAAAATCCCTCCCAAGTTTAGTCACTCATCGGATTCCACAATCCCGTTCCAAAGCCGGAGGATAGTGGAAAAGACACTAGTGGTGGTTCGAAACCGGTTCGTGAGGAAAAAGGAGTTTGAACTACAAAAGGTAAGTATCTAAACTCATTAAGTTTTAATACTCATGAACATGCTAGTTATTTACTATAATTGATGTGCTAAAAGTGTCAAGATCCAAATTGCTTCCGCATGTGCTATATTAACACCATCAGATGAAAAATGTAGAGACCTCAATTTAATGAAAATACGGATGTCAGTGTAACAGTCCAAGTACGCCGCTAGTAGATATTATCCGTTTTGAATCGTTATGTATCCCCGTCAACCTTTTAAAACATGTTTGTTAGGGAGAGGTTTTCACATTCCTATAAAGAATGTTTTGTTCTCCTCTCCAACTGACGTGGGATCTCACAATCCACCCCCTTGGGGGTCAGCGTCTTTGTTGGCACACCGCTCGGTGTCTGGCTCTGGTGCCATTTGTAATAGCCTAAGCTCACCGTTAGCAGGGATTATCTACTTTGGCCCGTTACGTATCACCGTTAGTCTCACGGTTTTAAAATGTGTCTGTGAGAGATGTTTCCACATTATTTTAAGAAATGTTTCGTTCTCTTTTTCAACCGACGTGAGATCTCATAGTCCATGGGAACTTTTGAAAAATTTATTAAAATATTTAAACCGTCGCATAAGAATTTACTATTTTAAACGAGGAATAGGGTTATTATTAATATTATGTGTTGATATTTTTATAAAATATAAGGTCAATTTTATACGATATGATTAAAAAGTGGATTTGGTTGACAATATTAGATATCGACATACTAATGAAAAAAAAATACAATGGTCCGTGTCAATACTCTCGGTCAATGAAAAGCAAATTGTAGAGATAATTGCTACATTTTTCATTTTCTTTTCTTTATTTATTTATTTAATTATTTATAGATCCAACTTTAATTTTAATTTTGAAAAAGATGATGAATAATTAGTGGTTCACTCATCTCCGCAATTAATTTTTTTTTCCAATAATTATTTATAACAACCTTTTCATAATTTTTGAATTGTTAACCATTAAAATTCATATTAATTACATCCTCTTTTATCTCGAGTCAATAATAAGTATTTTAATATATTTAAAATTGTAAAATAGGGTTTTTTTTTTATTAATTTAATTTATTAGTATTTTTGTTTTATATATATATTTTTTTTTCAAAATTATCTATTGATATTGACATTTCCATAAAATCGAGACTTCGATATTTTGTTGTCAACATTAACATTTGAAACATTAATGTTAAGTAACTAATTTTGATATCTAACCTAAGGGCTATAACTTGAATAGAAAATGCAACTATCATACCTTCATTCTCATAGCCTATATAGTGACCCTACATGGTTGTCTTGCATTCATCTAAAAAAAATAGCACTTGGTTTGATAATTTAAAAAAATACTCAGCAAATAATCACACTGTTGCGGTCGGAAAATGAAAATACATGCAATGATCTCTACTTTTCAGTCTGGATAGAGCTGAATGTGTAATATTTCTCTACACATGCACACAAAAGATTTTCAAAGCATGCATGTAATAACAATCTTAGTCTTGTCATGTTTTAGAAGTTGTATTGTTATGTCATACTGACATCAATATATATCAAAACTCATTGTTAACATATATTTATCCGCTTTGACTCATTATATATTGCTGCCAATTTTACAATTTACTAGGGAGAGGTTTCCACACCGTTATAAAAAAAATTGTTTCGTTACTCCTTCAAACAGACGTGGAATCTCATAGTTATATTTAAAAAAAAAAACCATATTATATTTGTAAAAATTATTTGTGCTAAAAATAATCTCTAGATTAACATTTATTACCCACTTCGTAAAAATTATTAGGCATGATGATTTAGAACAGAATGTTTCAGAAACTGAGTGTATAAAGCAATAAAAAAGTTCTTTAAATCAAAACCCTAATTCGGAAACCCCAAACCGGGACGTTTGATACAGGTGCTAAAAAAATCGAATAACTATTCATGTTTTTTAAAACATTTGTTGGGAATGATTAGAAATGATAATTTAGAATAGAATGTCGAAGAAGCGAAGTGTTTAAAGCAGTAAAAAAAGTGCTTAAAATCAAAACTCTAATTCGGAAACCCCAAACCCGGACGTTTGAAGCACGTGCTACAAAAATTGGGGAACTATCCATGTTTTTCGAATCTTTTGTGGGGAATGATTAGGCATGCTGATTTAGAATAGAATGTTGAAGGAATGGAGTGTATAAAAAAGTAAAAAAGTGCTTAAAATCGAAACCCTAATTCGGAAACCCAAAACCGGGACGTTTGAAACACGTGCTAAAGAAACCAAGTAACTTTCTATCTTTTTCAAAACTTTTGTGGGGAATGATTAAAAATGATGATTTAGAATAGAATGTCGAAGAAGCGGAGTGTATAAAGCAGTAAAAAAGTGCTTAAAATTGAATCCCTAATTCGAAAAACCCAAACCGGGACGTTTGAAACACGTGCAAAAAAAAACTGGGTAGCTGTCCATGTTTTTCGAAATTTTGAGGGAAATGAATAGGTATGATGATTTAGAATAGAATGTCGAAGAAACGGAGTGTATAAAGCAGTAAATAAGTGCTTAAAATCGATACCCTATTTCGAAAACCCAAAACCGGGACGTTTGAAACACGTGCTAAAAAAATCGAGTAATTGTCCACGTTTTAAGAAACTTTTGTGAGGAATGATTAGGCATGATGATTTAGAATAGAATGTCGATAAACAAAGTGTATAAAGCAGTAAAAAGTACTTAAAATCGAAACCCTAATTCGGAAACCCCAAACCGAGACGTTTGAAACACGAGCTAAAAAAACCGAGTAACTGTACATGTTTATAAAATTTTTTGTCGGAAATGATTAGGCATGATGATTTAGAATAGAATGTCGAAGAAACGGAGTGTATAAAGCAGTAAAAAAGTGCTTAAAATTGAACCCTAATTCGGAAACCCCAAATCGGGACGTTTGAAACACGTGCTAAAATAACCCAGTAACTGTCCATGTTTTTCGAAACTTTTGTAGGGAATATTTAGGCTTGATGATTTAGAATAGAATGTCAAAGAAACGGAGTGTATAAAGCAGTGAAAAAGTGCTTCAAATCGAAAACCTAATTTAGAAACCCCAAACCCGGACGTTTGAAACACGTGCTAAACAAACCAAGTAACTTTCCATCTTTTAATAACCCTATTTGGGAATGATTAGGCATGATTATTAAGAATAGAATGTCGAAGAAGTGGAGTGTATAAAGCAGTAAAAAAGTGCTTGAAATCGTAACCCAAATTCGGAAACCCCAAACCGGAACGTTTGAATCACGTGCTAAAAAACCGAGTAACTGTCCATGGTTTTCAAAACTTTAAAGGGGAATAATTAGGCATGATTATTTAGAATAGAATGTCGAAGAAACGGAGTGTATAAAGCAGTAAAAAAGTGCTTGAAATCGTAACCTTAATTCGGAAACACCAAATAGGGACGTTTGGAACAAGTGCTACAAAAACCGACTAACGGTCCATGTTTTAAAAACCTTTTATGGGGAATGATTAGGTATGATTATTTAGAAGAGAATGTCAAAGAAACAGAGTGTATAAAGCAGTAAAATTTGCTTAAAATCGAAATCCTAATTCGGAAACCCCAAACCGGGACGTTTGAAACACGTGCTAAAAAAATCGAGTAACTGTCCATGTTTTAAAAACCTTTTGTGGGGAATGATTAGGCATTTTGATTTCGAATAGAATGTTGAAGAAACGGAGTGTATAAAGCAGTGAAAAAGAGCTTCAAATCGAAAAACTAATTCGGAAACCCCAAACCGGGACGTTTGAAACACGTACTAAAAACACCTAGTAACTGTCCATGTTTTTCGAAACTTTTGTGGGGATTGATCAGGCATGATGATTTAGAATAGAATGTCAAAGAAACGGAGTGTATACAGCAGTAAAAAAATTGCTTAAAGTTAAAACACTAATTCGGAAACCCCAAACCGGGACGTTTGAAACACGTGCTAAAAAAACCAAGTAACTATTCATGTTTTTCGAAACTTTTGTAGGGAATGATGAGACATGATGATTTAGAATAGAATGTCGAAGAAACGGAGTGTATAAAGCAGTAAAAAAGTGCTTAAAATTGGAACCCTAATTCGGAAACCCCAAACCGGGACATTTGAAACACGTGCTACAAAAATCGGGGAACTATTCATGTTTTTCGAAACTTTTATGGGGAATTATTAGGCATACTGATTAGAATAGAATGTCAAAGAAACTGAGTGAATAAAGCAGTAAAAAATGCTTAAAATCGAAATCGTAATTCTTAAACGCCAAATCGGGACGTTTGAAACAGGTGCTAAAAAAATCGAGTAACTGTCCATGTTTTAAGAATCTTTTGTGGGGAATGATTAGGAATGATGATTTAGAACAGAATGTCGAAGAAACAGAGAGTATAAAGGAGTAAAAAAGTGCTTAAAATCGAAACCCTAATTCGGAAACCCGAAACTGGGACGTTTGAAACACGTGCTAAAATAATCCAGTAACTGTCCATGTTTTTCAAAACTTTCGTGGGGAATGATTAGGCATGATGATTTAGAATAGAATGTCGAAGAAACAGAGGGTATAAAGCAGTAAAAAAATTCTTGAAATCGTAACCCTAATTCGGAAACCCCAAACCGGTACGTTTCAAATAAGTACTACAAAAACCGAGTAACTGTCCATGTTTTTCGACACTTTTATGGAGAATGATTAGGCATGATGATTTAGAAGAGAATGTCAAAGAAACCGAGAGTATAAAGCAGTAAAAAGTGCTTAAAATCGAAATCCTAATTCGGAAACACCAAACCGGAACGTTTGAAACACGTGCTAAAAAAACCGAGTAACTGTCCATGTTTTAAGAACCTTTTGTGGGGAATGATTAGGCATGATGATTTATAATAGAATGTCGAAGAAACGGAGTGTATAACGCTGTAGAAAAGTGCTTAAAATCGAAATGCTAATTCAGAAACCCCAAACCGGGACGTTTGAAACACGTGCTATAAAAACCGAGTAACTGTCCATGTTTTACGAAAATTTTGTAGGAAATGATTAGGCATGATGATTTATCAGAGAATTTTGAAGAAACGGAGTGTAAAAGAAGTATTAAAAGTGCTTAAAATCAAACCCTAATTCGGAAACCCCAAACCGGGACGTTTGAAACAAGTGCTAAAAAAAACAAGTAACTGTCCATATTTTTCGAAAATTTTCTGGGAAATGAATAGAAATGATGATTTAGAATAGAATGTCGAAGAAGCGGTGTGTATAAAGCAGTAAAAAAGTGCTTGAAATCGTAACCCTAATTCAGAAACCCAAAACCAGAACGTTTGAAACACGTGCTAAAAAAACCGAGTAACTGTCCATGTTTTAAGAACCTTTTGTGGGGAATGATTAGGCATGATGATTTAGAATAGAATGTCGAAGAAACGGAGTGTATAACGCTGTAAAAAAGTGCTTAAAATCGAAACCCTAATTCGAAAACCCCAAACTGGGACGTTTGAAATACGTGCTATAAAAACTGAGTAACTGTCCATGTTTTAAGAAACTTTTGTGGGGAATGCTTAGGCATGATGATTTAGAATAGAATGTCGAAGAAATGGAGTGTATAAAGCACTAAAAAAGTGCTTAAAATCGAAATCCTAATTCGGAAACCTCAAACCGGGACGTTTGAAACACGTGCTAAAAAACTGAGTAACTGGCCATGTTTTAAGAACCTTTTGTGGGGAATGATTAGGCATGATGATTTATAAGAGAATTTCGAAGAAACTGAGTGTATAAAGAAGTAAAAAAGTGCTTAAAATCAAAACCCTGATTCGCATGCCTCAAACCGGGACGTTTGAAACTCGTGCTAAAAAACCGAGTAACTGTTCATGTTTTAAGAAACTTTAGGGGTGAATTATTAGGCATGATGATTTAGAAGACAATGTCGGATAAACCGAGTGTATAAATAAGTGAGAAGTGCTTCAAATCGAAATCCTAATTTGGAAACTCCAAACCGGGACGTTTGAAAAACGTGCTAAAAAATCGAGTAACTGTCCATGTTTTAAGAACTTTTTTTGGGGAATGATTAGGCATGACGATTTAGAATAGAATGTCGAAGAAATGGAGTGTATAAAGCACTAAAAAAGGGCTTCAAATCGAAACCCTAATTCGGAAACCCTAAACCGGGACGTTTGAAACACGTGCTATAAAAAAAGATAAACTGTCTATGTTTTTCGAAATTTTTGTGAGGAATAATTAGGCATGATGATTAAGAATAGAATGTCGAAGAAACGGAGTGTATAAATCAATAAAAAAGTGCTTAAAATTTAAACCCTAATTTGGAAACCCCAAACCGGGACGTTTGAAACACGTGCTAAAAAACTGAGTAACTGTCCATGTTTTAAGAACTTTTTGTGGGGAATGATTAGGCATGATGATTTATAAGAGAATGTCGAAGAAACTGAGTGTATAAAGAAGTAAAAAAGTGCTTAAAATCGAAACCCTGATTCGGAAACCCCAAACCGGGACGTTTGAAACACGTGCTAAAAAACCGAGTAACTGTCCATGTTTTAAGAAACTTTTGTGGGGAATGCTTAGGCATGATGATTTAGAATAGAATGTCGAAGAAACGGAGTGTATAAAGCACTAAAAAAGTGCTTCAAATCGAAACCCTAATTCGGAAACCCAAAACAAGGACGTTTGAAACACGTGCTATAAAAACCGATAAACTGTCCATGTTTTTCGAAATTTTTTTGAGGAATGATTAGACATGATGATTGAGAATAGAATGTCGAAGAAACGAAGTGTATAAATCAATAAAAAAAGTGCTTAAAATTTAAACCCTAATTCGGAAACCCCAAACCGGGACGTTTGAAACACGTGCTAAAAAATCGAGTAACTGTCCATGTTTTTCGCAACTTTTTTAGGGAATGACGAGGCATGATGATTTAGAATAGAATTTCGAAGAAACGGAGTGTATAAAGCAGTAAAATTTGCTTAAAATCGAAACCTTAATTCGAAAACCCCAAATCGAGATGTTTGAAACTCGTGCTAAAAAAACCGAGCAACCGTACATGTTTTTCAAAACTTTTGTGGGGAATTATTAGCCATGATGATTTAGAATAGAATGTTGAAGAAATGGAGTGTATAAAGCAGTACAAAAGTCCTTCAAATCGAAACCCTAATTCAGAAAACCCAAATCGGGACGTTGAAACACGTGCTAAAGAAACCGAGTAACTTTCCATGTTTTAAAAAACTTTTTTGGGGAAGGATTAGCATGATGATTTAGAATAGAATGTTGAATAAAAAGAGTGTATAAAGCAGTAAAAAAGTTCTTAAAATCGAACTCTATTTCGGAAACTTCAAACTGGGACGTTTCAAACACGTTCTAAAAAACCGATAAACTATCCATGTTTTTCGAAACTTTTGTGGGGAATGATTAGCCATGATAATGAAGAATAGAATGTCGAAGAAACGGAGTGTATAAAGCAGTAAAAAAGGGCTGAAAATTGAAACCCTAATTCAGAAACCCCAAACCGGGACGTTGGAAACACGTGCTAAAAAACCAAGTAACTGTTCATGTTTTTCGAAACTTTTGTAGGGAATGATGAGGCATGATGATTTAGAATAGAATTTTGAAGAAACGGAGTGGATAAAAAAATAAAAAAGTGTTTAAAATCGAAACCCTAATTCGGAAACCTCAAACCAAGACGTTTGAAACACGTTCTAAAGAAACCGAGTAACTTTCCATGCCATAGATACACGTAGAATTATCGAGTCATGTCATGAGACGTTTATGCAACTGAAATGTTTATGTAATATGCCATGTAATGTAAGTCATGTGAGATGCCATGTGATGTAAGAAACGTAAATGCGATGTTAGTACTGCTTATGTAATGCCATGTTAAATATGTTAAGGGACCTCATGCATATATGTATGTCACGTGCATCGGGATTCTTCCCCTTTATGATACGAAAGAATGAAATACGATATTTATGTTCGCCATGATATCATGCGGGCCCTTTTCTGTTCTGTGGTGTCCGGCTACGTGTAACACATTGTGCCCGACCAAGTCAGGCCCAGGGGGTACGTATAAGAGCCCGCCTGGTGGGTTCATGTACACGTACATGGGCCATGTGTGAAGGAGTACCACACATCCAACCCTACCCGGAATAGAAAAGCGCCCAAGGCTATGAAAAGTTTATGAAAAGTTAGGTCCCGCTCATATGTTGCATGTGTTTGCATTCCTAACCCCAACAGTGGGGTGACTTACTGAGTATTTCATAAAATACTCAAGCCACGTGCTACCTACATTTTTCAGGCGCCAATGTACGGCTGACGGCGGAGCTGAGGCCACCATGGAAGTTGGAGACGGGATATTTTTAGGAGTTTACTTTTATTAGACTGTTTTAAGTTATAGGATTGAGTATCGTTTTATTTGGATTTATTTTGAATTCAGTATTGAAGGTTTATTTTCGGAGTTTAGGTTTTGTTTTGGATTCATGAATTTTTATGAAAGACTATTTCAAGGTTATTTATGATGAGCTTCCGCCTAATGAGATAAGTATGCATGGGTGACGTCACTAATTAGGTTAAAGAAAATTAGGGGCGTTACAATCAAGTTTGAATAGTTCATGACACTATGGGGTTCCGCTAACTTCCAGACGTCGTTACAGATTAGCTTGATTAGAGGGTCCAAGCGAGCGCCCGGAGGATTCACGCTTGCACGTGTGGGTCATGTGTAAAGAAGTACTACACATCCAATTTGTTCGAGATTGGAGGTCACTCCTAGATGAGTTAGAGCTCGATCCCAAGAGCATGTTGCACGTGTTTGCATCAGCATGACCCCTACAGTGGGTCACTTACTGAGTATTCTTCGAAATACTCAAGCCGTGTGCCAAATATCATTTTTCAGGTAAAAAGAAGACGCCCATGTACGGACGACGACGACATCGGAAATAGATACTGTGGCTCGTGCATAAGGTAGTTGCATGTTTAAATTCTTAGTCATAGGAGTATAGGACGCTTTTATTTCATTATTTAGATTATTCCATTTGTAATTGTTTTGTTTTAATTTTAAATTCCAACGTTATATTTTGAAACACGTAAGACCGACAATGTGTTCTAGTAGTTTGAAGTGTTCTGAATGTGTTTTAAATTTTCCGTTATTTATGATGAGTATCTAAGAGCTATATTCTGCATTTAAGAGATAAGCATGAGACTTGGTAGCGACTCTGAGTGTGTAAAAATTTAGGATCGTTACATAAAACATTAACTTGAGACTAAAGGAGAAGCTAAACCTTAATGGGAATGAGTGAATAAAAACGCCAAACCGAATCAAATAAGTTAACAAATCAAAATTTGTTACCCATGCAGTATTAGAAAGCCATTTCAAAGGGATGATCTTAGAGTCAAGGTCGAGGCCTAAGCCATCGAGGCTAGAAATAAGTCACTTAGGTTGAGGCCACCTTGGTCGAGTTGAGAAAATCTTAATGAATAGCTTTACTGAGTAAGCCTAGGTCGAGGCAAACACATTCATCCAAGTCTACGATGAATCTCTCTGCCTTCTTTGTCTTAATGTAGACCAATTTCGAGGCTAGGCTAAGCTCATTCGCCTCCTGAATTCTTGGTGAATTCCTATTGTTTTATACATGTGGCCATGCTCAAGTAATACTCTTCTCATAATGTCGTGTGATTACACCACCATTAGGACTGAGAAACACATTTGTGCATCATCCTAGAACATGAACGATGCACAAGATACTTTATGGTCATCTAAACTCTTCAATAGATGAAATATCATCTCCATTATGAATCTATTCCTCCTTTCACTGACGTCATTCTGTTCAGGAGTGTATAGTGCTGTCAATTGATGTTCAATTCCAGCCTCTTCACAAAACCTGTTAAAAGTTTCTGAAGTGTACTCCTTGCCATTATCTGATCTTATAGTCTGAATCAAGCATGCACTTTCATTCTCAACTCTGGCTTTGAATTTCAAAATACGCCCGCTACTTTTGGCTTTTGCTTCAGCAAGAAGATCCAACACATTCTCGTTAGATCATAAATAAAAACAATGTAATAAAGATTACCATTTAATGATGTTGTTCGTTGACGACCACGAAGATCAGTATGAACCAGCTGCAGTTTTTTCGAGGCTCTCCATGAATGTTTAGGAAAGGGTTGCCTATGTTGCTCCCCAAAATTACAAGCACGGCAAAGAGGAATGTAATCATTAATGTCAGCGAGTCTTTTTACCAGCTTCTTTGACTGCATCTAAAGCAAACCTCAATGATGAAAGTGCCCAAGTCTTTTGTGCCAAATCTCAGTGGCACTAGCTCTTGGTATAAAGGCCATCTGCTCTCTCTCCGTCGGATTTAGAGCAAAGCTTTTTCCTTTCATTTTGACATTGAACAAGTCTTTGCCACTACATCTCTAAACAATCACTGCTTATTCGCAAACAACGGTCCAATTTATGTTTTAAAATTCATTTTTGGGATCCTAAAAAACTTTTTTTTTTTTTTTTTTTTTTTTTGAGAGATCTTTTATCTTATAACCATTTTCATCTTAAGTAAACTTTAAAAGATTTTCAAAGCATGAATGTAATAACAATCTTAGTCTTGTCATGTTTTAGAAGTTGTACTGTTATGTCATACTAACATCAATATATATCAAAACTCATTGTTAAAAAAAAAATGTTTCGTTACTCCTTCAAAATGACGTGGAATCTCATAGTTATATTTAAAAAGAAACAATATTATATTTGTAAAAATTATTTGTGCTAAAAATAATCTCTAGATTATCATTTATTACCCACTTGTCTGGAAGGGTTCTATCAAATATTATTTTCCAACCATACAAACCACAATAATTTATATCAAATATTATTTTCCAACCATACAAACCACAATAATTTATTTTAAAAAGTATGTGATATCTTATTATCGAACATCGCTATGTCTAGTTTGTAGGCCATTTGACATTTTTATAATACTTTAAAAAAGACAAACTAATTAAAAACCCATCTCTCAAATCAATTCCTCAAAACTTAATAAAGTAACGGAAAGAGTTAGGTGTTTCATATCCAGCAATTTATAAGGAATTTTTATTTTAAAATACAACAAATTCCCAAACCCCATTTATAAAAACCCTAACCCTTCTCATAATTCTTCACAAGCCATCCCACAAACCTACAAACCCTTCAATATCTCTCCACCAATGGCTTCCAAGCTCTCTTCACCCATTGCCCTCCTCCTCCTCCTCAACCTCCTCTTCTTCACTATGGTCAGCTCCACCTATGTCCCTTGCCCACCGCCGCCACCCAAGCCCCACAAGCCCACCCCGTCAAGGCAGCAACCATCACTCCCCAAGTGCCCCAGGGACACCCTCAAGCTTGGCGTCTGCGCCGACTTGCTGGACGATCTAGTGCACTTAGTGATCGGCTCACCACCAAAATCCCCATGCTGCACCCTAATCCAAGGCCTTGTTGACCTGGAAGCTGCTGTGTGCCTTTGCACTGCGGTGAAGGCAAGAGCCTTGGGTCTCAAGATTGACCTCTCAGTTTCCCTCAGCTTGCTTTTGAACTACTGTGGACAGAAGGTTCCGTCCGGCTTCCAATGCCCTGCTTGAAACCAAATCCTTTCATTTCCGTCTCTTGTTTCTTCTTCAATTTTCCATTTCAATGTCGTGTTTAAATAATCGGTTTGGTCGTACGTCGTGTTATGATGGGTTTGGAAATCTTCTCAGAATTCCACCATCTTTTTATAGTTTCTTTTACAATGCAATGTAACATAATGGTACGTAGTTCTTTTTTCAAACGAACAACGTTGTTCGTCTATTTTTGTGTCTTATTACAAATTTGACGATGCATATGTTTGAAACCTCAAATCTTGTTTCACCTGTGTCACTTGCATGAAATCATAATAAACCCTTAACTCCAAAATTTTCATGACGAAAAATTAAAGAGAGTAGTATTAACACTAAGTTTTAAATGACAATGTTGATGAAAAATGTAGAGACCTCAATTGAATGAAAATATGGATGTCAGTGTAATAGCCCAAGTACGCCGCTAGTAGATATTATCCGTTTGGAATCGTTATGAATGGCCGTCAGCCTTACAGTTTTAAAACATGTTTGTTAGGGAGAGGTTTTCACATTCCTATAAAGAACGCTTCGTTCTCCTCTCCAACTGACGGTGGATCTCACAATCCACCCCCTTGGGGGCCAGCGTCTTTGTTGGCACACCACTCGGTGTCTGGCTCTGATGCCATTTGTAATAGCCTAAGCTCACCGTTAGCAGGGATTATCTACTTTGGCCCGTTACGTATCGCCGTTAGTCTCATGGTTTTAAAATGTGTATGTGAGAGATGTTTCCACATTACTTTAAGAAATGTTTCGTTCTCTTTTTCAACCGACGTGAGATCTCATAGTCCATGGGAACTTTTGAAAAATTTATGAGAATATTTAAACCGTCGTATAAGAATTTACTATTCTAAACGAGGAAGAGGGCTATTATTAATATTATGTGTTGATATTTTTATTAAATATAAGGTCAATTTTATACAATATGATTAAAAAGAGGATTTGGTGGACAATATTAGATATTGACATATTAATGAAAAAAAAATACAATGGTCCGTGTCAATACTCTCGGTCACCGTCAATGAAAAGCAAATTGTAGAGATAATTGCTACATTTTTCTTTTTCTTTTATATATTAATTTATTTAATTATTTATAGAAACAACTTTAATTTTAATTTTGAAGAAGACGATGAATAATTGGTGGTTCACTAAGGTGGGCAATTAATATTTTTTTCTAATAATTATTTATTACAACCTTTTCATAATTTTTGAATTGTTATCCATTATACTTTATATTAATTACATCATCATATGCCTCTTTTATCTCGAGTCAATGATAAGTATTTTAATGTATTTAAAATTGTAAAATAGGTTTTTTTTTTTTATTCTTATTAATTTAATTTATTAGTATTTTTGTTGTATATATTTTTTTTTTCAAAATTATCTATTGATATTGACATTTCCATAAAATCGAGACTTCCACATTTTAACCATTAATGTTAAGTAACTAATTTTGATATCTAACCCAAGGGCTACAATTTGAATAGAAAATGCAACTATCATAAGTTCATTCTCATAGCCTATATAGTGACCCTACATGGTTCTCTTGCCTTCATCTAAAAAAAATAGCACTTGGTTTGATAATTTAAAAAAATACTCAGTAAATAATCACACTGTTGCGGTCGGAAAATGCAAATACATGCAACGATCTCTACTTTTCAGTCTTGATAGAGTTGAATGTGTAATATTTCTCTACACATGCACACATAGATCCATCTAGCAGACTCGTATACGTATCCTCTAAGTCTACTTGTTGGGCTTGCTTAAACTCACGTTGGCAGAAGCTATGGAGGGAAAGGAGCGTGCATAATACCACGACGTACATGATATCGTAGTTTATGTAGTGTAATATATGGAGGTTTATGCATCATACAACATTAATATCACAACATAGTTCCATAACATGACATAATCATATTATAGTACATCTTGTATCATTGCATAAACATAACATAACACAAAATGCATCAAACAATCATGAAAAATTCGTCATTCGTACATCATACAAGTCATTCAACCAAGCCAACATTAAAGCCATTTCGTAGGCGAAGTTATTAACGTATGGAAAATTAGAGTATCTTTGTTTAAGACCTACCTTGATCGGCACAAATGTGAGGATTGTTAAGCTATTCTTAAGATATATTTATATTTTAAGTCTCTCCTTTCTACGGTAGAGTTGAAGCCTCAAGAAAAACAGCCTAATAAATAGTTCATACTCGCAATTGTACTCCGTACATTAAACCTATGATAATTACCCATACTATCAAGTTTGAATTGTTCATGACACTATGGGGTTCCGCTAACTTCCAGACGTCGTTACAGATTAGCTTGATTAGAGGGTCCAAGCGAGCGCCCGGAGGATTCACGCTCGCACGTGTGGGTCATGTGTAAAGAAGTACTACACATCCAATTTGTTCGAGATTGGAGGTCACTCCTAGATGAGTTAGAGCTCGATCCCAAGAGCATGTTGCACGTGTTTGCATCAGCATGACCCCTACAGTGGGTCACTTACTGAGTATTCTTTGAAATACTCAAGCCGTGTGCCAAATATCATTTTTCAGGTAAAAAGAAGACGCCCATGTACGGACGACGACGACATCGGAAATAGATACTGTGGCTCGTGCATAAGGTAGTTGCATGTTTAAATTCTTAGTCATAGGAGTATAGGACGCTTTTATTTCATTATTTAGATTATTCCATTTGTAATTGTTTTGTTTTAATTTTAAATTCCAACGTTATATTTTGAAACACGTAAGACCGACAATGTGTTCTAGTAGTTTGAAGTGTTCTGAATGTGTTTTAAATTTTCCGTTATTTATGATGAGTATCTAAGAGCTATATTCCGCATTTAAGAGATAAGCATGAGACTTGGTAGCGACTCTGAGTGTGTAAAAATTTAGGATCGTTACATAAAACATTAACTTGAGACTAAAGGAGAAGCTAAACCTTAATGGGAATGAGTGAATAAAAACGCCAAATCGAATCAAATAAGTTAACAAATCAAAATTTGTTACCCATGCAGTATTAGAAAGCCATTTCAAAGGGATGATCTTAGAGTCAAGGTCGAGGCCTAAGCCATCGAGGCTAGAAATAAGTCACTTAGGTTGAGGCCACCTTGGTCGAGTTGAGAAAATCTTAATGAATAGCTTTACTGAGTAAGCCTAGGTCGAGGCAAACACATTCATCCAAGTCTACGATGAATCTCTCTGCCTTCTTTGTCTTAATGTAGACCAATTTCGAGGCTAGGCTAAGCTCATTCGCCTCCTGAATTCTTGGTGAATTCCTATTGTTTTATACATGTGGCCATGCTCAAGTAATACTCTTCTCATAATGTCGTGTGATTACACCACCATTAGGACTGAGAAACACATTTGTGCATCATCCTAGAACATGAACGATGCACAAGATACTTTATGGTCATCTAAACTCTTCAATAGATGAAATATCATCTCCATTATGAATCTATTCCTCCTTTCACTGACGTCATTCTGTTCAGGAGGGTATAGTGCTGTCAATTGATGTTCAATTCCAGCCTCTTCACAAAACCTGTTAAAAGTTTCTGAAGTGTACTCCTTGCCATTATCTGATCTTATAGTCTGAATCAAGCATGCACTTTCATTCTCAACTCTGGCTTTGAATTTCAAAATACGCCCGCTACTTCTGGCTTTTGCTTCAGCAAGAAGATCCAACACATTCTCGTTAGATCATAAATAAAAACAATGTAATAAAGATTACCATTTAATGATGTTGTTCGTTGACAACCATCACTCCCCAAGTGCCCCATGGACAACCTCAAGCTTGGCGTCTGCGCCGACTTGTTGGACGATCTAGTGCACTTAGTGATCGGCTCACCACCAAAATCCCCATGCTGCACCCTAATCCAAGGCCTTGTTGACCTGGAAGCTGCTGTGTGCCTTTGCACTGCGGTGAAGGCCAGAGCCTTGGGTCTCAAGATTGACCTCTCAGTTTCCCTAAGCTTGCTTTTGAACTACTGTGGACAGAAGGTTCCGTCCGGCTTCCAATGCCTGCTTGAAACCAAATCCTTTCATTTTTGTTTCTTGTTTCTTCTTCAATTTTCCATTTCAAAGTCGTGTTTAAATAATCGGTTTGGTCGTACGTCGTGTTATGATGGGTTTGGAAATCTTCTCAGAATTCCACCATCTTTTTATAGTTTCTTTTACAATGCAATGTAACATAATGGTACGTAGTTCTTTTTCCAAATGAACAACGTTGTTCGTCTATTCTTGTGTCTTATTACAAATTCGACGATGCATATGTTTGAAACCTCAAATCTTGTTTCACCTGTGTCACTTGCATGAAATCATAATAAACCCTTAACTCCAAAATTTTCATGACGAAAAATTAAAGAGAGTAATATTAACACTCAAGTTTTAAATGACAATGTTGATGAAAAATGTAGAGACCTCAATTGAATGAAAATATGGATGTCAGTGTAATAGCTCAAGTACGCCGCTAGTAGATATTATCCGTTTGGAATCGTTATGTATGGCCGTCAGCCTTACAGTTTTAAAACATGTTTGTTAGGGAGAGGTTTTCACATTCCTATAAAGAACGCTTCGTTCTCCTCTCCAACTGATGGTGGATCTCACAATCCACCCCCTTGGTGGCCAGCGTCTTTGTTGGCACACCGCTCGGTGTCTGGCTCTGATGCCATTTGTAATAGCCTAAGCTCACCGTTATCAGGGATTATCTACTTTGGCCCGTTACGTATCGCCGTTAGTCTCACGGTTTTAAAATGTGTATGTGAGAGATGTTTCCACATTACTTTAAGAAATGTTTCGTTCTCTTTTTCAACCGACGTGAGATCTCATAGTCCATGGGAACTTTTGAAAAATTTATGAGAATATTTAAACCGTCGTATAAGAATTTACTATTCTAAACGAGGAAGAGGGCTATTATTAATATTATGTGTTGATATTTTTATTAAATATAAGGTCAATTTTATACAATATGATTAAAAAGAGGATTTGGTGGACAATATTAGATATCGACATATTAATGAAAAAAAATACAATGGTCCGTGTCAATACTCTCGGTCACTGTCAATGAAAAGCAAATTGTAGAGATAATTGCTACATTTTTCTTTTTCTTTTCTTTATTTATTTATTTAATTATTTATAGAAACAACTTTAATTTTAATTTTGGAGAAGACAATGAATAATTCGTGGTTCACTAAGCTGGGCAATTAATTTTTTTTTTCTAATAATTATTTATTACAACCTTTTCATAATTTTTGAATTGTTATCCATTATACTTCATATTAATTACATCATCATATGCCTCTTTTATCTCGAGTCAATGATGAGTATTTTAATATATTTAAAATTGTAAAATAGGTTTTTTTTTTTTTTTTTTTTTTAATTAATTTAATTTATTAGTATTTTTGTTGTATATATATATTTTTTTCAAAATTATCAATTGATATTGAAGTTTACTTAAGATGAAAACATAAATTGCTCCGTTAAACTTCAATATTGGCTATAAAGTGTTGTTTGCGAATAAGCGGTGATTGATTAGAGATTTAGTGTCAAAGACTTGTTCAATGTCAAAATGAAAGGAAAAAGCTTTGCTCTAAATCCGATGGAGAGAGAGCAGATGACCTTTATATCAAGAGCTAGTGCCACTGAGATTTGGCACAAAATACTTGAGTACTTTCATCATTGATGTTTGCTTTAGATGCAGTCAAAGAAGCTGGTAAAAAGACTCGCTGACATTAATGATTACATTCCTCTTTGCCGTGCTTGTAATTTTGGGGAGCAACATAGGCAACCCTTTCCTAAACATTCATGGAGAGCCTCGCAAAAACTACAACTGGTTCATACTGATCTTTGTGGTCGTCAACGAACAACATCATTAAATGGTAATCTTTATTACATTTTTTTTATTTATGATCTAACGAGAATGTGTTGGATCTTTTTGCTGAAGCAAAAGCCAGAAGTAGCGGGCGTATTTTGAAATTCAAAGCCAGAGTTGAGAATGAAAGTGCATTCTTGATTCAGACTATAAGATCAGATATTGGCAAGGAGTACACTTCACAAATTATCTGATCTTATAGTCTGAATCAAGCATGCACTTTCATTCTCAACTCTGGCTTTGAATTTCAAAATACATCCGCAACTTCTGGCCTTTGCTTGAGCAAAAAGATCCAACACATTCTCGTTAGATCATCAATAAAAACAATGTAATAAAGATTACCATTTAATGATGGTGTTCGTTGACGACCACAAAGATCAGTATGAACCAGCTGCAGTTTTTTCGAGGCTCTCCATGAATGTTTAGGAAAGGGTTGCCTATGTTGTTCCCCAAAATTACAAGCATGGCAAAGAGGAATGTAATCATTAATGTCGACGAGTCTTTCTACCAGCTTCTTTGACTTCATCTATAGCAAACCTCGATGATGAAAGTGCCCAAGTCTTTTGTGCCAAATCTTAGTGGCACTAGCTATGGATATAAAGGTCATCTGCTCTTACTCCATCGGATTTAGAGCAAAGCTTTTTCCTTTCATTTTGACATTGAACAAGTCTTTGCACTACATCTATAATCAATCACTCCTTATTCTCAAACAACATTTTATAGACTATATCGAAGTTTAACGGTCCAATTTATGTTTTAAAATTCATTTTTGGGATCCTAAAGAAAAGTCTATTTTTTTTTTTTTTTTTAGTTCTTTTATCTTATAACCATTTTCATCTTAAGTAAACTTTAAAAGATTTTCAAAGCATGCATGTAATAACAATCTTAGTCTTGTCATGTTTTAGAAGTTGTATTGTTATGTCATACTAACATCAATATATACCAAAACTCATTGTTAACATATATTTATCCGCTTTGACTCATTATATATCGCCGCCAATTTTACAATTTACTAGGGAGAGGTTTCCACACCCTTATAAAAAAAAAATTTTTCGTTACTCCTTCAGACAGACGTGGAATCTCATAGTTATATTTTAAAAAAAAAAACCATATTATATTTGTAAAAATTATTTGTGCTAAAAATAATCTCTAGATTATCATTTATTACCCACTTCGTAAAAATTATTAGGCATGATGATTTTGAACAGAATGTTTCAAAAACCGAGTGTATAAAGCAATAAAAAAGTTCTTTAAATCGAAACCCTAATTCGGAAACCCCAAACCGGGACGTTTGATACAGGTGGTAAAAAAACCGAATAACTATTCATGTTTTTTGAAACTTTTGTTGGGAATGATTAGAAATGATGATTTAGAATAGAATGTCGAAGAAACGAAGTGTTTAAAGCAGTAAAAAAAGTGCTTAAAATCAAAACCCTAATTCGGAAACCCTAAGCCGGGACGTTTGAAGCACGTGCTACAAAAATCGGGGAACTATCCATGTTTTTTGGATCTTTTGTGAGGAATGATTAGGCATGCTGATTTAGAATAGAATGTTGAAGAAACGGAGTGTGTAAAAAAGTAAAAAAGTGCTTAAAATCGAAACCCTAATTCGGAAACCCGAAACCGGGACGTTTGAAACACGTGCTAAAGAATCCAAGTAACTTTCCATCTTTTTCAAAACTTTTGTGGGGAATGATTAGAAATGATGATTGAGAATAGAATGTCAAAGAAGCGGAGTGTATAAAGCAGTAAAAAAGTGCTTAAAATCGAATCCCTAATTCGAAAACCCCAAACCGGGACGTTTGAAACACGTGTAAAAAAAACTGGGTAACTGTCCATGTTTTTCGAAACTTTTGTGGGAAATGATTAGGTATGATGATTTAGAATAGAATGTCGAAGAAACGGAGTGTATAAAGCATGAAACAAGTGCTTAAAATCGATACCCTATTTCGAAAACCCAAAACCGGGACGTTTGAAACACGTGCTAAAAAAATTGAGTAACTGTCCACGTTTTAAGAAACTTTTGTGGGGAATGATTAGGCATGATGATTTAGAACAGAATGTCGAAAAATAGAGTGTATAAAGTAGTAAAAAAGTGCTTAAAATCGAAACCCTAATTCAGAAACCCCAAACCGAGACGTTTGAGACACGAGCTAAAAAAACCGAGTAACTGTACATGTTTATAAAATTTTTTGTGGGAAATGATTACGCATGATGATTTAGAATAGAATGTCAAAGAATTGGAGTGTATAAAGCAGTAAAAAAGTGCTTGAAATCGTAACCCAAATTCGAAAACCCCAAACCGGAACGTTTGAAACACGTGCTAAAAACACCGAGTAACTGTCCATGTTTTTCGAAACTTTAATGGGGAATGATTAGGCATGATGATTTAGAATAGAATGTCAAAGAAACGGAGTGTATAAAGCAGTAAAAAAGTTCTTAAAATTGAACCCTAATTCGGAAACCCCAAACCGGGACGTTTGAAACACGTGCTAAAATAACCCAGTAACTGTCTATGTTTTTCGAAACTTTTGTGGAGAATAATTAGGCTTGATGATTTAGTATAGAATGTCGAAGAAACGGAGTGTATAAAGCAGTGAAAAAGTGCTTCAAATCGAGAACCTAATTCGGAAACCCCAAACCGGGACGTTTGAAACACGTGCTAAACAAACCAAGTAACTTTCCATCTTTTAATAACCCTATTTGGGAATGATTAGCCATAATTATTAAGAATAGAATGTCGAAGAAGTGGAGTGTATAAAGCAGTAAAAAAGTGCTTGAAATCGTAACCCAAATTCGGAAACCCCAAACCGGACGTTTGAAACACGTGCTAAAAAACTGAGTAACTGTCCATGGTTTTCAAAACATTAAAGGGGAATAATTAGGCATGATGATTTAGAATAGAATGTCGAAGAAACAGAGTGTATAAAGCAGTAAAAAAGTGCTTGAAATCGTAACCCAAATTCGGAAACCCCAAACCGGGACATTTGAAACACGTGGTAAAAAACCGAGTAACTGTCCATGGTTTTCAAACTTTAAAGGGTAATAATTAGGAATGATGATTTAGAATAGAATGTCGAAGAAACGGAGTGTATAAAGCAGTAAAAAAGTGCTTGAAATCGTAACCCTAATTCGGAAACCCCAAATAGGGACGCTTGAAACAAGTGCTACAAAAACCGAGTAACTATAGGAATGATTAGGTATGATGATTTAGAAGAGAATGTCAAAGAAACAGAGTGTATAAAGCAGTAAAATTTGCTTAAAATCGAAATCCTAATTCGGAAATCCCAAACCAGGATGTTTGAAACACGTGCTAAAAAAACTGAGTAACTGTCCATGTTTTAAAAACCTTTTGTGGGGAATGATTAGGCATTTTGATTTCGAATAGAATGTTGAAGAAACGGAGTGTATAAACCAGTGAAAAAGAGCTTCAAATCAAAAACCTAATTCGGAAACCCCAAACTGGGACGTTTGAAACACGTGCTAAAAACACCTAGTAACTGTTCATGTTTTTCGAAACATTTGTAGGGAATGATGAGACATGATGATTTAGAATAGAATTTTGAAGAACGGAGTGTATAAAGCAGTATGAAAGTGCTTAAAATCGAAACCCTAATTCGGAAACCCCAAACTGGGACGTTTGAAACACGTGCTAAAATAATCCAGTAACTGTCCATGTTTTTCGAAACTTTCGTGGGGAATGATTAGGCATGATGATTTAGAATAGAATGTCGAAGAAACGGAGTGTATAAATCAATAAAAAAGTGCTTAAAATTGAAATTCTAATTCGGAAACCCCAAACCGGAACGTTTGAAACACGTGCTAAAAAAACCGAGTAACTGTCCATGTTTTAAGAACCTTTTGTGGGGAATGATTAGGCATGATGATTTAGAATAGAATGTCGAAGAAACGGAGTGTATAACGCTGTAAAAAAGTGCTTAAAATCGAAACCCTAATTCACAAACCGCAACCCGGGACATTTGAAACTCGTGCTAAAAAACCAAGTAACTGTCCATGTTTTACAGAAATTTTGTAGGAAATGATTAGGCATGATGATTTATAAGAGAATTTCGAAGAATCGGAGTGTATCAAGCAGTAATAAAAGTGCTTAAAATCAAACCCTAATTCGGAAACCCCAAACCGGGACGTTTGAAACAAGTGCTAAAAAAGACAAGTAACTGTCCATATTTTTCGAAAATTTTCTGGGGAATGAATAGAAATGATGATTTAGAATAGAATGTCGAAGAAGTGATGTGTATAAAGCAGTAAAAAAGTGCTTGAAATTGTAACCCTAATTCGGAAACCTCAAACCGGGACGTTTGAAACTCGTGCTAAAAAACTGAGTAACTGTCCATGTTTTAAGAAACTTTAGGGGGGAATGATTAGGCATGATGATTTAGAATAGAATGTCGAAAAAACGGAGTGTATAACGCTGTAAAAAAGTGCTTAAAATTGAACCCTAATTCGGAAACCCCAAACTGGGACGTTTGAAACACGTGCTATAAAAACTGAGTAACTGTCCATGTTTTAAAAAATTTTTGTGGGGAATGCTTAGGCATGATGATTTAGAATAGAATGTCGAAGAAACGGAGTGTATAGAGCACTAAAAAAATGCTTAAAATTGAAATCCTAATTCGGAAACCCCAAACCGGGACGTTTGAAACACGTGCTAAAAAACTAAGTAACTGTCCATGTTTTAAGAACCTTTTGTGGGGAATGATTAGGCATGATGATTTAGAATAGAATTTCGAAGAAACTGAGTGTATAAAGAATTAAAAAAGTGCTTAAAATCGAAACCCTGATTCGGAAACCCCAAACCGGGACGTCTGAAACACGTGCTAAAAAACCGAGTAACTGTCCATGTTTTAAGAAACTTTCGGGGGGAATGATTAGGCATGATGATTTAGAAGAGAATATCGAATAAACCAAGTGTATAAAGAAGTAAGAAGTGCATAAAATTGAAATCCTAATTCGGAAACCCCAAACCGGGACGTTTGAAACACGTGCTGAAAAACTTATTAATTGTCCATGTTTTAAGAACTTTTTTTGGGGAATGATTAGGCATGACGATTTAGAAAAGAATGTCGAAGAAATGGAGGGTATAAAGCAGTAAAAAAGTGCTTAAAATCCAAACCCTAATTCAGAAACCCCAAACGGGGCCGTTTGAAACACGTGCAAAAAAAACCGAGTAACTGTCCATGTTTTAAGAAACTTTTGTGGGGAATGCTTACGCATGATGATTTAGAATAGAATTTCGAAGAAACGGAGTGTATAAAGCACTAAAAAAGTGCTTCAAATCGAAACCCTAATTCGGAAACCCCAAACTAGGACGTTTGAAACACGTGCGATAAAAATCGATAAACTGTCCATGTTTTTCGAAATTTTTGTGAGGAATGATTAGGCATGATGATTAAGAATAGAATGTCGAAGAAATGGAGTGTATAAATCAATAAAAAAGTGCTTAAAATTGAAATCCTAATTCGGAAACCCCAAACCGGAACGTTTGAAACACGTACTAAAAAAATCGAGTAACTGTCCATGTTTTAAGAACCTTTTGTGGGGAATGATTAGGCATGATGATTTAGAATAGAATGTCGAAGAAACGGACTATATAACGCTGTAAAAAAGTGCTTAAAATCGAAACCTTAATTCAGAAACCCCAAACCGGGACGTTTGAAACTCGTGCTAAAAAACCAAGTAACTGTCCATATTTTACGTTAATTTTGTAGGGAATGATTAGGCATGATGATTTATAAGAGAATTTCGAAGAATCGGAGTGTATAAAGCAATAATAAAAGTGCTTAAAATCAAACCCTAAATCGGAAACCCCAAACCGGAACGTTTGAAACAAGTGCTAAAAAAGACAAGTAACTGTCCATATTTTTCAAAAATTTTCTGGGGAATGAATAGAAATGATGATTTAGAATAGAATGTCGAAGAAGTGGTGTGTATAAAGCAGTAAAAAAGTGCTTGAAATCGTAACACTAATTCGGAAACCCCAAACCGGGAAGTTTGAAACTCGTGCTAAAAAACTGAGTAACTGTCCATGTTTTAAGAAACTTTAGGGGGGAATGATTAAGCATGATGATTTAGAATAGAATGTCTAAGAAACGGAGTGTATAATGCTGTAAAAAAGTGCTTAAAATTGAACCCTAATTCGGAAACCCCAAACTGGGACGTTTGAAACACGTGCTATAAAAACTGAGTAACTGTCAATGTTTTAAAAAAATTTTGTGGGGAATGCTTAGGCATGATGATTTAGAATAGAATGTCGAAGAAACGGAGTGTATAAAGCACTAAAAAAATGCTTAAAATTGAAATCCTAATTCGGAAACCCCAAACCGGGACGTTTGAAACACGTGCTAAAAAACTAAGTAACTGTCCATGTTTTAAGAACCTTTTGTGGGGAATGATTAGGCATGATGATTTAGAATAGAACTTCGAAGAAACTGAGTGTATAAAGAAGTAAAAAAGTGCTTAAAATCGAAACCCTGATTCGGAAACCTCAAACCGGGACGTTTGAAACACGTGCTAAAAAACCGAGTAACTGTCCATGTTTTAAGAAACTTTCGGGGGGAATGATTAGGCATGATGATTTAGAAGAGAATGTCGAATAAACCGAGTGTATAAAGAAGTAAGAAGTGCATAAAATTGAAATCCTAATTCGTGCTAAAAAACTTATTAATTGTCCATGTTTTAAGAACTTTTTTTGGGGAATGATTAGGCATGACGATTTAGAATAGAATGTGAAGAAATGGAGGGTATAAAGCAGTAAAAAAGTGCTTAAAATCCAAACCCTAATTCAGAAACCCCAAACCTGGCCGTTTGAAACACGTGTTAAAAAAACCGAGTAACTGTCCATGTTTTAAGAAACTTTTGTGGGGAATGCTTAGGCATGATGATTTAGAATAGAATTTCGAAGAAACGGAGTGTATAAAGAACTAAAAAAGTGCTTCAAATCGAAACCCTAATTCAGAAACCCCAAACCGGGACGTATGAAACACGTGCTATAAAAACCGATAAACTGTCCATGTTTTTCGAAATTTTTGTGAGGAATGATTAGGCATGATGATTAAGAATAGTATGTTGAAGAAACGAAGTGTATAAATCAATAAAAAAGTGCTTAAAATTTAAACCCTAATTCGAAAACCCCAAACCGGGACATTTGAAACACGTGCTAAAAAACCAAGTAACTGTCCATGTTTTTCCCAACTTTTTTAGGGAATGACGAGGCATGATGATTTAGAATAGAATTTCGAAGAAACGGAGTGTTGAAAGCAGTAAAAAAGTGCTTAAAATCGAAAACCCCAAACCGAGACGTTTGAAACTCGTTCTAAAAAAATCGAGCAACTGTACATGTTTTTCAAAACTTTTGTGGGGAATTATTAGGCATGATGATTTAGAATAGAATGTTGAAGAAATGGAGTGTATAAAGCAGTAAAAAAGTGCTTCAAATCGAAACCCTAATTCGAAAAACCCAAATCGGGACGTTGAAACACGTGCTAAAGAAACCGAGTAACTATCCATGTTTTAAGAAACTTTTTTGGGGAAGGATTAGGCATGATGATTTAGAATAGAATGTTGAATAAAAAGAGTGTATAAAGCAGTAAAAAAGTGCTTAAAATCGAACCCTATTTCGGAAACTGCAAACTGGGACGTTTCAAACACGTTCTAAAAAACCGATAAACTGTCCATGTTTTTTGAAAATTTTGTGGGGAATGATTAGCCATGATGATGAAGAATAGAATGTCGAAGAAACGGAGTGTATAAAGCAGTAAAAAAGGGCTTAAAATTGAAACCCTAATTGAGAAACCCCAAATCGGGACGTTTGAAACACGTGCTAAAAAACCAAGTAACTGTTCATGTTTTTTGAAACTTTTGTAGGGAATGATGAGGCATGATGATTTTGAATAGAATTTTGAAGAAATGGAGTGGATAAAGCAATAAAAAAGTGTTTAAAATCGAAACCCTTATTCAGAAACCTCAAACCAAGACGTTTGAAACACGTGCTAAAGAAACTGAGTAACTTTCCATGTTTTAAGAAACTTTTGTGAGGAATGATTAGGCATGATGAATTTTAAGAAACGTTTGAATCGACTATGACGAAGTGTTTGTTCCCGTTGCTAGAATTTCCCAAGCAGCCTAATTCAAATGGCCGATTTTTCAAATGGGTGTCAAGTCAGCATTCTTGAATGGTGTGCTTAAAGAAGAAGTATACCTCGAACAACCTCCTGGGTATGTGAAAATTGGAGAAGAG